>NW_026112213.1:0-75000 GCF_024679095.1 Eriocheir sinensis
ACGTCCCTTCATAAAGCCATACAGATTCCGTGACATGGTATCTCCCACTTTATACAGTAAGTAGTATCCTTTCCATCATCTTTTTACACGGATATTTTTTTTTTTTTTTCTCGTTGGGGATAAGGAAGGGAGGCGGTGCAACCACCCAGACTACTAGACTACTAGAAAGGTCCTAAATCTGCCCCTGGAAATGCCCACAATATCTTCGATAGCCTTGTCAAATAATGTGAACTTGGGCGCTAAAATCTCTCCCATAGACGCTTCCTCTCACATCGACTATTTCCAAAGGTCAAAAAGGAGATTAATCGGGTTCTCATGAGTGTTTCCTAAGGCTCGTGGTGCAGAAGGATCAAACTCAGGGTCACATCTATCCCTGGAGATGCCCATAATGCCTACGACAGCCTTGTCAAATTATGTGTGCACCGTAATATGCTGGGCACCGACCAAAAACTGTCACGCCCACTCCGATAACAAGCTAAATGTGTCATTATCGTTAAAATCCTTCATTACCGACGTTATTTTGCATTAGTTATGGGTCAAAAACAGGAAAATATGATGTTCTGAGTACGGTAATTAATGAAAATATTGTTGCTCCCACCCCCATAACAAGCTTAATTTATAGTTATCGTTAAAATCTCACCAAAATCGTTAATTATTGATGTTCTTTGCATGGGGGGCTCCCGTGGTCCCGTGGTAGAGTCTCTGCCTTGCGCTTCGGCGGGGTGCTAGGGCGTGGGTTCGAGACCTATCAGTTACCATGGGGGTGGAAAGGTGGGCTATCTCTCAACCAGCCGTCTGGGGGGTTGCGGGTATGTAGGGTTTATAGCCCCACGAAATACAAAAAAAAAAGAAAAAATGTTCTTTGCATTAGTTAGGGGTAAAAATAAACAGGAAAGTACGATGTTATAAGTACGACAACTGTTATGCCCACCCCCAGAGCAAGCTTAATTTATAGTCATAACTAGAATCGTTCATTGCTGATGGTTATTTGCATTAGTTAGGGGCCAAACATACGATGTTCTGAGTACGATAATCTGCCAAGACCAGGACCAAGATCAGCTGAGAAGGTTTACTTGTACTACTACTACTACTACTACTACTACTACTACTTGTGGAGTGTGCATGAGAGCAAATAGATTAAGAACTGCATGAGAATGGTTGGTGACAGTGGTATGTGAGTCAGGTGGGTGAGCAGAGAGGAAGGGAGGCGTTTCTTTGAATGAAAGGTGACTGACAGGAATAATGAGGGTCTAGAATGGAATGTGAGAAAGTGGAAGTAAGAGATAGACAGTGCAGTGAAAGGTGACGGTCTGAGGAGGTGGAAGCATATAATGGAGCGAAAGACTACTTTGGAGTGGTACAGGGAAAAGGAAGCCCCGCAGTGTGTCAGCTGGTATGATGGAAGCCTGGGTGGTGGTGATCTTCTCTTCCAAGGTCGAGCGCAGTGTATGAATGTGAATGCAAGAAATTACAGGTGGTCTGAGTCCCGCAGCAAAGTGTGTCAGATGTGTGACAGGGGTGTGGATTAAACTGTCGTGCATGTGGTGTGTGGGAGGTACCGGAGAGAAAGGACGGAGATGATGAGGGTGGCACTGAGTGAGATGGGCTGCTGGGATGTGAATGGGAGGATTGCAAGAACAGAGAGGGAATGGATGCTGCTGCTGCTGGGACTGAGTGCTGAAGCAAATGATAGAATTATAGAAGCCATGAAGAGTTTTCTGGCAAAGATGTGGTGTGCAAGAAATAGGGAATTGGAAGATTTGTTGTGGATACTGCTTGTGTTGTTTTATTTTTACAGGTTGTGCCGATGCGAAGGCCTGACTCTCCAACGGGTCACCTGTACAGCAAGAGCAAGAGAGAGAGAGCGGGGACCTAAACCAACCCCGCCGAGTCCATATTTCTACCTTTTACCCGTGGTTTACGCCGCCAAGATGAGGGAGACGAGTGCCGTGTTGGAAAAGCCACTCCGTGCCATCTGTGGTGAGTGCAGGAAGCATGTGGAGGCTGTGGAAGAGGAGAAAATAGGGGGAAAACAAGCGCCATGGTGGAGGAGGGAGAGAGATGGGAGCTCGGGGCTCTAGAGGCTGTGGCCCCACAGCCAAGAAGAAGAGATGGGAGCTGGGGAGGAATTTCTTCGAGGGAGGACAGTGAAGGGAGAGGAGGGAAGGAAGACGTATTTCGACTGGGGAGGAAAGGAAGGAAGGGAGGAGGAAGGAAGGAAGGGAAGATGTATTTTGACTGGGGAGGAAAGGAAGGGAGGACGGTTAAGATTTGTTTTAGGTCCGTGCCAGTATCTCATTACCTACCTTATGAAACATCAGCATCTCTTCATATATCTTTTCTACAAACCTTCAACAGTCATGGAAAAGCTTTGAAAATCCAATTCAAGGACTTTTTTTTCACTCTTGAAAATAGGGGATAATGTTTATGGAGGCGCGTTGCCTCCTCTGGCGGCGGCTGCGGCGACGCTGCAGCCGGTGTTGCGAGAAATACCTCCTCGCTGAAATAAGTCACATATACATGTGGGGGGGGTTCCAGGGGGGGGCGTAGGCCCCCCTGGTTAGAAGAGGGGGGTCGAGGGGGCCGTTAGTAGGTCGTAAAGTTCGGTTGGAGTAGTTTAAATATGCTCCCCAACCCTAAACCCTCTGCGAGCTATTTTATGGAAGGGAAAGGAAAGGAGAGGAGAGGAAATGATAGGGAAGGGAAGGGAAGGGAAGGGAAGGAAAGGAAAGCAAAACAAAGCAAAGGAAAGGAAAGGAAAGGAAAGCAAAGGGAAAGAAAGAAAGGAAAGGGAAGGGAAAGGAGAGGAGAGGAAATGATAGGGAAGGGAAGGAATGGGAGGGAAAGGAAAGGAAGGAAGAGAGAGAGAAAGGACGATAAAGGGAGAAACAGATAAAATTAAAGATATGGAGGAACGAGGAGATAAGACAGAGAGAGAGAGAGAGAGAGAGAGAGAGAGAGAGAATAAGAAAGAATAAAAAATAAAAATAATGAAAAAATATATTAATAACCGTCTTTATCCACAGCTCTGAAGAACAAAGGGAGAACAGAAGAAAGGAAGGAAGGCCATCTTGGAAGACTCAAGAACCAGTCACCCCAGTCCAAGGAAAGGTCACAAGAGGTCAAGGAGGTCACAATATGAAGGAGCAGTCCAGTCAAGTCAAGTTATTGGAAAGGGATAGGAAAGGATAGGGAAGGGAAGGAAATGAAAGGAAATTGAAGGGAAGGGAAGGAACAGAGAAGTGTATATATAGTTAAGCTTAAAGTCACATACAGTTACACTCACATAGATTTACATACAGTTTCGATGGTGCGTTTGACGAAGGCGTGTGACTCAGTGGGTAGCAGATTGGCCTGGCCCACAAGTACAGTAAACCCTCGATATAACGGACTAATTTTCATTTCTATTTATTCATTTATTTTTTTCACATCAGAGGACACGTCTCAAGGGCAGTAAGGAGTACAAAAAAAAAAGCCCGCTACTCGCCGCTCCTATAAAAGAGTAGCCAAAAGAGAGGTCAATTTTGGGTGGAGAGGTGTCTTGATACACTTGCAATTTTGGGGGGAACTTAGTCCGTTAGTGCCGAAAGTCCGTTATAAGCGGCGAAGATTTAAAAAGAACGTAAAGTAATAAAACTACTAAGCTAGTAAATGTAGGTATATATATTTTTTATTATGTATGTTGTGTGCACGTTGTCTGTATGGCCTCAGCACACTTGGCGACGCACTCCGAGGCACTGAGGTTGCTAGGTTGTGAGTGGGGTCTTGCTTGGGGATCATATTGTTACGGGTATGGGTATGATTTTACAAATGCAGCGAGTAGCAGGCTTTTTTTTTATTATTTACTTTTTTTGTGCCCTTGAGCTGTCTCCTTTGTTGTAAAAAAAAAAAAAAAAAATGCCAATCTCACACTGGCAGACGAAAAAATTTTTTTGTAGTTTTTGGTGTGTTATTAAATAATCTGCTAACTGTTTCTGTCACATAATTAAATGATTGACTTTTCAATGCCTGGTGTACACCCGCCACAGCACCTGTAAAATAACTTGCAGAGAGAAATGTTCAACTTGCTTACAGTTTCTATATTTCGCACTGGGTTCGATTCCTGGGCGGAGTTGAAAAATTTGGGCGGCTTTTCCGATACTAGGGTATCGGAAAAGCCGCCCCTGTCCACCCAGCAGTGAATGGGTACCAGGTATTAATCGAGGGTTGTGTACCGTCTCCTGGGATCTGTTGCCTTCTCCTATAATTCCTTCCCCTTCTGTCTCCGGCATATGACCACAGATGTTGCGCCAACTAAACAAAACCCTTTATATTTCACTCACCCACCATATCAAAGAGTGGATAATAAACAAGAACAAAAAAAGGCCAATGTTTTTTTTTTCCTCCTATTATTCCCCCAGTGGCATGGACACCAGGAGGTATTTCTCGTAACATGCACGCTGCTGCCATGTCCCTTCCCGTGCTGTGTATTCCCGCACCCCACAACACGTGCCCAATAAATTTACTAACCTTGTGGTATAAATACGTTCTTCATTTAATTATTTGTGACAGAAACAGTTAGCAGATTATTTCACATCACACCAAAAACTACCCCCCCCCCCCAAAAAAAGGTTTCGTCTGCCAGTGCAAGACTGGTGCGCTTGTAAAATTTTACCCATACCTGTAACAAGCCTGCAAGACCCACTGGCAACCTGGCAACCTCAGTGCCTCGGAGTCTGTCGCCAAGTGTGGCCATACAGACAACGTGCACACAACATACACAATAAAAAATATATATATACATACCTGCGTTTACTAGGTTTGTTGTTTATTTTATGTTTTTTAAAATCTTCGCCGCTTATAATGGACTTTTGGCACTAACGGACTAAGTTCCCCCAAAATTAGTTTGTTATATTGAAGGTTTACTGTACTTGTGTTGAGCGAGCCCATGACACAGTGGGCTGGGCCAATCTACGACGCACTGAGTCAATGGAAACCACGAGGAGGAAAATATTTCATGGGGTGGGCTGAGGCAGACTACTGGAACCCAAGGATGGGGCAGCAGATAAAGGGAGGAGGGCAAGGTGGCTACTTACCAGGCGCAGTTCGTTCAAAAAACATTCTTGATCGGTCCCCATGGATTTCTGACCCTCTGACCTTCTCGGGGCTCCGTGGTGCAGTGGTTAGCACACTCGGCTCACAACCTTTAGAGCCCGGGTTCAATTCCCGGACGGAGTGGAAAAATTTGGGCGGCTTTTCTGATACCCTCTCTTTTATCGGTAAATTTCTTCTGTTCTTTCTTTCATTATTTATTTTCCTTCTCTCATCTCTCTCCTTCCCTTACCTCCTCTCTCTCTCTTTCTCTTTTGCTTCTCATTTCGTTCTCTCTCTCTCCCTTCTGATACCTTTCTCTCTTTTATCAGTAAATTTCTTCTGCTCTTTCTTTCATTATTTATTTTCCTTCTCTCATCTCTCTCCTTCCCTTACCTCCTCTCTCTCTTATTCTTCTCATTACGTTCTCTGTCTCTCCCTCTTTACCTTTCCCTCTCTCTTCCTCTCTCATAGGAATATAACACACAAACATTACAAATTAACTTTTTATTAATAGAAAAACAAGGCTATGTTGGCTAGGGGGGGAGGGAGGGAGGAGGGGGTCCTTCATGAGGCTGGGGGGGTATGTGTCTGTGGGGTCCTGTGAGCTGTGGTGAGGTGAGAGAGAGAGAGAGAGAGAGAGGGGGGGGGGGGGGGCCCCTCTCTATCTCACCTCTCGAGTCTCTCACTCACTCACTCTATGATCTAATGTATATATAGTTATGCATATGTTGTATTATATGTATATAGCTAATGTATGTTGTATGGACTAATAAAAATGAAAAATATAGAAAAAGGTGTTTGTCATATGTGTGTGTGTGTGTTCTCTTCTTCCATTCTTCCTCCTCTTCTTCTGATCTTCCTGTTGCCTTTATCATCATCTTCCTCCTTTTTCTCCTCTTCTTCTTCTTCTTGGTCCCAACATCAACACACACCTGAGGAGAATAACTGTATTAATGGATTGGAGAGAGAGAGAGAGAGAGAGAGAGAGAGAGAGAGAGAGAGAGAGAGAGAGAGAGACCTATACCAAATGAAGAAGATGCAATAACAGAAGGAGGAGGAGGAGAAACTATGCTAAAAAGAGAAATATGAGAGAGGAAAAAAAGGAAGAGAAAATGTGATGATCAGAGAAAGAGAATGAAGGAGGAGGAAGGAAGGAAGGGAGATAACCAAATGGAGGGAGGAAGGAGGCAAGGAAGAGGAAGAAGGAAGAGAAAATGTGATGATCCGAGGAAGAGAAAGAAGAGGAAGGAAGGGAGAGAACTAAATGGAAGGAGGTAAGTGGAGGAAAATGGAGAAGAAATTAGAAATAGAAGGGAGAGGAAAGAGAGACCAAATGAGGAAAAAAGAGGAAGATGCAATAACAGGAGGAGGAGAAACTGCTGAAGAAGAGAAAGAGGAAGAAGAGGAGGAGGAGGAAAAAAGGGAGAGAACCAAATGGAGGGAGGAAGAAGGAAGAGAAAATGTAATGAGCAGAGGAAGAGAAAGAAAGGAGGAGGAAGGAAGGAAGGGAGAGAGAGAGAACCAAATGGAGGGAGGAAGGAGGTAAGGAAGAGGAAGAAGGTAAGTGGAGGAAAAGGGAGATATTATAAGTAGAAGGGGGAGAGAGAGAGAATGTATAATATTACATAGAAAACACACACACACACACAGGGGACTTAAATTTCCCTGCCTACCTAGATATTGACAATGTAATATATTTGTACTGAGTGACTCCACAACACCATGGTCTGCCAGGCCTGCTGAGACCCACTGTATGTATGTATGTATGTATGTATGTATATATATATATATATATATATATATATATATATATATATATATATATATATATATATATATATATATATATTTATCACACGAGTCTGAGTATTTTTTGGGCAGATGTGTGACTTATTCTCATTGTTGTTCCATAATTATCTTGATGTCATTACTTTCTGTGTCTAGACCAAGTAAACAGACCAAGACAAGATTAATTTTAAGTAGACAGACTAACAAAAAGTGTCTCATCTTTTAATTAACAGTTTCCTGTACGAGTTGAGGGTTGTTGAGGCAGACCAACAAACAGACAGGCTAACATAAGTGCCTCAGGGTGTGTACTCACCCTCGGGTTTGGCCGGCAAGTCTGGCTACATCTTCTGTGCCTCTGAGCCGTCCAAGAAGAGACTCGCTGTGCTGCAGGGAGCTCTCAGGGGCACACTGGAGGAAGGAAAGGAAAACATCACAAGGGAGAATGACAATGAAAAGGAAGGAACACTGGGAAGGAAGGAAGGAAGGTATGAGGGTGGACGAAGGAACACTGGGAAGGAAGGAGGAGGAAGGTCTGAGGGTGGACGAAGGAACACTGGGAAGGAAGGAAGGAAGAGAAGGGAGAGAAATGATGAAGGAAATAAAAAGATTGAGACAGAGAGAGAGAGAGAGAGATATGGGGGGGAGGGAAAGGGGAGGTAGAGAGAGAGAGAGAGAGATGGGGGGAGGGAAAGGAGAGAGAGAGAGATACAACTAGATAGCTATACATTAAGGTCTAACACTTGGTACATCTAGCCTGCCTGAAAGGAAGGATGAACATCACATAACCTTACTCACCTACATATGACAAAATTAACTCTTACTCAAATGTTCTGGGGGAAAATTCATAAGTGGGCTACAATTAAATGACTGTTCAGGAGGGAGGATTCACCTGGCGGCAGATTCATAGGTAGGCATGATAACCACTACACCACGGAGCCAGAAGAATTAGCCACACTATACCAGGACAAATAATTATTAGTGTGTGCCCTGGTAAGATTCATATGTGCAGCCCTGGTAGTGGTTCTTATTATGTAACATAGTGAGTCAGTATAAGGGTATTGGTGAGTAAGTTTATGGCCCCAAGTGACTGTGTCGGTTTAACCCGTCCGCTTTGATTGTGTGGTGCCCATAAACCTCCACTTTTTGAACACAGCACATCAGGCCCAGATTGATGTAATACATGAAAACTCTCAATCTTCAACACTCTCCTCGAAGGAAGAGCGCTTCCCTCAACCGCATACAGAAGTCCTCAACGACAGCACCACGCTAAAGACTATAAGGACGAGAATCATGTAAACGGAAGTCATGTAGAATAACACTACTCATGAATATTCACTCTTATGTGCTATAACCATAGAGGATGTAACAATATCATAGGGTTAGGAGTGCACCCTCAGTGCAGGAGCCTTATGTACCCAGTCAATAGGTATGACATAGTAATGGATAGTAGTGGGCGTAAGCAATACATCATATAGGGAGTTCCTCGGATACTCGGGCAGAACTAGAAATAATTCTGACCGACATTCACGTGTCCTCCCCTCTAAATTTAGACACAATATGTGTCGTGTGTTCATCTACGCTGTCGTAGAAGTGAAGTGTTGTACCGTAAAAGCGCACTAGTGTCCATTGTGTATAGTGGTATTGTTTAGATTATAAGAGTATATATCTTCAGTGTATGTGTAATAAGAAATAGTTAGGATTGCAACTAGTATTGAAGTAGGACGTTACTTGTCCCTTAACAGGCAGTGTGCGAGGCCTGACAACCCGCTGGGTCTGATTGAAGTGTATTCTGTATTTTATATTATTTTTGTTATTCATAGTGTTAAGATAAGTTAAAATTAAATATATAAAAGCGACAACGTTTCATCACCCCAACTACGAGCTCCTTCAAATACTCTTGAAGTACCAGAACATTAAGTCAGTTGTCGCTACTACAAATCAGTCTTAAACCTCCTTGAGAGCCCGGTTTCGGACCACAACAATTGGCACAGATTTGGCCTTCCCTGGTAGCCTGGTAACATATAGTCCCAGGTCCTTCTCTGCCTCTGTGGTGGATAGTGGTGTTTCCCATGTGGTATTGGTGTGCTGGGTATCCCTTCACTGGTAGCCTGGTAACATACACTCACAGGTCTTTCTTGCCTCTGTGGTGGATAGTGGAGTGTTTCCCCATGTGGTATTGGTGTGCTGGATATCCCTTCACTGGTAGCCTGGTAACATACACTCCCAGGTCTTTCTCTGCCTCTGTGGTGAATAGTGGAGTGTTTTCCCATGTGGTATTGGTGTGCTGGATATCCCCTCCCATGGTGCAGGACTTTACATTTTTCTTCATTGAATTGTAGCAGCCACTTTTTGCTCCATTTCAGTAGCTTGGTGATGTCTAACTGTAGGAAATCCGCATTCAAGGGGTTAACCTAGTAGCACATTTAGCACGTGCTACAGGCCCCGCGGGAATGTAAAAAATTAGTAACTAAAGTTTTTGCCCTTAGGCACAGAAGGCCGAGACAAAATAATTACTCATTTTCCTGATTTTTTGTAATATTATTATAAATGATATTACTATATATAACCCGGTAGCTGCGGGGATCATGTTTCTTAATGGTCCCTCTAAGCAAGGAAAATGAAAAAAAATCACCCCTCACACAAACCATTCCATAATATAATATATCAATGCATTTGTGATCAGATTATGTATCATCTATTTTGGGGGGTTTATATCACGGCACAAATTTGGCCCGTCGCTGCTTCCGGGATAAGAAAATATAGAAAACTTCACTAGGGCATAGTATAATAAGCTTGGCATTATAGTACACCGTATACGGCATATAGTCCAGGGCTTCCCAACTCAACTGGCGGCCCGTGGTCCAGATCCGGACTTGTGGGTGTTGCAGCTGGACCCCAAGGCTCCAGCAGACATAAACATGTGTAAATTGAATAGCATGAAGGTCCAGGCGATGGATTCTCTTAACCCCTTGACTACGGATTTCCTACAAGAAGACCTCACCAAGCTACAGGAGTGGAGCAAAAAGTGGCTGCTACAATTCAATGAAGAAAAATGTAGTCCTGCACCTTGGGAGGGGATATCCAGCACACCAATACCACATGGGAAACACTCCACTATCCACCACAGAGCCAGAGAAAGACCTGGGAGTGTATGTTACCAGGCTACCAGTGAAGGGATATCCAGCACACCAATACCACATGGGAAACACTCCACTATCCACCACAGAGGCAGAGAAAGACCTGGGAGTATAAGTTCACCAGGCTACCAGTGAAGGGATATCCAGCACACCAATACCACCATATGGGAAACACTCCACTATCCACCACAGAGGCAGAGAAAGATCTGGGAGTATAAGTTCACCAGGCTACCAGTGAAAGCCAAATCCGTGCCAATTGCAGTGGACAGGTTGAAATGCGTATTTCCTTGACTGTCTGTAGGGTAAGTTAGGGGTGTGTTATACATAATATACTTAACCTATTGATGCAGATAAAAGTTTAGTAGTATAGATTATATTAAATATCAATAACAGAAAAAAGGTTTAATGGCGGTCGAGGCACAAGTGCACAGCTGAATCTAAGTGTGAGTTTTGGCCTCTTATCAATAGTATCTGTACTCATGAGTAAGCCAGTAGTACGTTGGTAGGGTATTGAGTATAATAATATATCGTGATGACAAAGGGGTAAAATAGTTTTTTTATTTTCAGAAGCGACCGCTCTGCTGGTGTGTATTCAATAGGTGTACGTTAAGTTGCCAGCACATTTACAGACCAACATTCGAGGGGTTATCATAACATTGAGTAGAGATAAATCTGCAGCGAATGTTGGCCTGTCAATATACTGCAAACTTGACGTACCTTATATATTTTGGGAAATATTGGATCAATGCTGTTGCGGTCCGACCCGGCTGTACTGTTGCTGGATCTCAACAAGACCTTTACGAGATGACACTGTATCGTCTGAGAGTTGATCATTCTTTTGGGTCTTGTTCTCCTAATGTCGAGATCACGTTGAAGATTTATTTAACTCTAATGGTTACCAACTGCAGTGGTGAACGCTCCTTTCCAAAATTAACTAGACTCAAGAAGTAAGAGTCAGTATGGTTCAAACAAGATTGAACCACCTCTCTCTAATGAGTATTGAGCAGCACGAGTTACTGAGGGAAATTAGCACGTCAAGGATACAACTGAGGAGTTTTCTGTTGCCAAGTCTCGTAAGTGCTTCATGTGAGCCACGTTGGTCTGCACTCAGTTCAGCAAATGGTTCCAAGATTCTCCAAGGCAGCACTAATAGTCTACTGGCTAAGCTACTGCCTGCTATGTATGGTGTTCTTATTTAAAAAGGAATAAAAAGTGTACAAAATAAAGCCATCTTTTATCAGTTGAGTCCTCCCTTCCCCTTTTCAAAAATACGGCTTTATATGAATTTTATCTCATTCCTCTACCTCATTATGTGGCCATTAACTGTGAGGCAAAGGGTATCTCATATTGTCCACCACTTGCATTACAGAGGTGACAGCACAGGACACAGGGAAGGCTTAACCCCTACAACACGAGGACGTGTATACTGTGTCCTTGCGTGCCCCGTACCACATCCCAGGACGCGCATACTGCGTCCTGGCTCGCTTTAACCAATATACAAGTTATTTTATCTCTATATTTATGCTTACATCTCAAAATTATCAATTAATTTATGTTTCTTTATATGCACCATTTAATTCTGCATGTTTTCATATATAATACATGATGATTGTGTTGAGTTTATGGCTGAAAACTTGTTATATTTAATAGCGACATTTGAAATTTGGCGGGCAGCGATCCCGGATCTGTTGGCGTGCTGTTTTGGCCCGGCCGTAGTGAGTTTCTTTATGTGCACCATTTAATGGACCGCATTGGCTATACAGGCATATGGCCACTCAACTCCAAGCTGTACTTTCCATAGATTTCAAGTTATAGAATAGTGTGTGTCTGAAGCTGTCTCCGAGATACATACACGGCCATGGTGCCGCCATCGCTCCAAGCCGATGACATTGCACACGCTTCACTCCTACCCGATTTCAGTTTTTCTCCAGGTCAAATAGTAGTGTCAGGAAATCGAGTAGAGGTAATAAGTGAGCGGTCGTAGGCTCAGAGCAGTGACTCTGCCAAGGCCTTGTATCCTGGAGGCAGCCTCAGATCCACTCTAGTACATAACTTGAATTCTATGGAAAGTACTGCTTTGACAGTTCACCAAGTGGCCACGTGTGGCACTGCCTGTATAGCCAATACGGTCCATTCTGCATGTTTTCATATATAATACATGATGATTATGTTGAGCGTATGGCTGAAAACTTGTTATATTCAATAGCGACATTTGAAATTTGGCGCGCGTGGCGATCCCGGATATGGCACGGGGCGCTGTTTTGGCCCGGCCGTAGTGAAGGGGTTAAGAGTGAAGATACAGGCCAATTCTTGCATTAATAAGTTGGACAGCACAAGACAGCTGATAGGTCCAGGCACCCAACAGGAACAAAAAACACCATGACTCTTGCATTAATAAGTTGGACAGCACAAGACAGCTGATAGGTCCAGGCACCCAACAGGAACAAAAAAACACCATGACTCTTGCATTAATAAGTTGGACAGCACAAGACAGCTGATAGGTCCAGGCACCCAACAGGAACAAAAAACACCATGACTCTTGCATTAATAAGTTGGACAGCACAAGACAGCTGATAGGTCCAGGCACCCAACAGGAACAAAAAACACCATGACTCTTGCATTAATAAGTTGGACAGCACAAGACAGCTGATAGGTCCAGGGCCCAACAGAACACAAAAACACCATGACTCTTGCATTAATAAGTTGGACAGCACAAGACAGCTGATAGGTCCAGGCACCCAACAGGAACAAAAAACACCATGACTCTTGCATTAATAAGTTGGACAGCACGAGACAGCTGATAGGTCCAGACACTCAACAGGAACAAAAAACACCATGACTCTTGCATTAATAAGTTGGACAGCACAAGACAGCTGATAAGTTGGACAGCACAAGACAGCTGATAGGTCCAGGGCTCAAACAGGAACAAAAAACACCATGACTCTTGCATTATTAAGTTGGACAGCACAAGACAGCTGATAGGTCCAGGCACCCAACAGGAACAAAAACACCATGACTCTTGCATTAATAAGTTGGACAGCACAAGACAGCTGATAGGTCCAGGCACGCAACAGGAACACTCTTGCATTAATAAGTTGGACAGCACAAGACAGCTGATAGGTCCAGGCACCAACACAACAAAAAAAACACCATGACTCTTGCATTAATAAGTTGGACAGCACAAGACAGCTGATAGGTCCAGGCACCAACAGGAACAAAAACACCATGACTCTTGCATTATTAAGTTGGACAGCACAAGACAGCTGATAGGTCCAGGCACCCAACAGGAACAAAAACACCATGACTCTTGCATTAATAAGTTGGACAGCACAAGACAGCTGATAGGTCCAGGCACTCAACAGGAACAAAAAACACCATGACTCTTGCATTAATAAGTTGGACAGCACAAGACAGCTGATAGGTCCAGGCACCCAACAGGAACAAAAAACACCATGACTCTTGCATTAATAAGTTGGACAGCACAAGACAGCTGATAGGTCCAGGCACTCAACAGGAACAAAAAACACCATGACTCTTGCATTAATAAGTTGGACAGCACAAGACAGCTGATAGGTCCAGGCACTCAACAGGAACAAAAACACCACGACTCTTGCATTAATAAGTTGGACAGCACAAGACAGCTGATAGGTAAAACACCATGACTCTTGCATTAATAAGTTGGACAGCTCAACAGGAACAAAAACACCATGACTCTTGCATTCAGACACTCAACAGGAACAAAAAACACCACTCTTGCATTAATAAGTTGGACAGCACAAGACAGCTGATAGGTCCAGTAACAGGAACAAAAAACACCATGACTCTTGCATTAATAAGTTGGACAGCACAAGACAGCTGATAGGTCCAGGCACTCAACAGGAACAAAAAACACCATGACTCTTGCATTAATAAGTTGGACAGCACAAGACAGCTGATAGGTCCAGGCACTCAACAGGAACAAAAAACACCATGACTCTTGCATTAATAAGTTGGACAGCACAAGACAGCTTATAGTTCCAGACACTCAACAAAAACACCATGACTCTTGCATTAATAAGTTGGACAGCACAAGACAGCTGATCAACAGGAACAAAAAACACCATGACTCTTGCATTAATAAGTTGGACAGCACAAGACAGCTGATAGGTCCAGACACTCAACAGGAACAAAAAACACCATGACTCTTGCATTAATAAGTTGGACAGCACAAGACAGCTGATAGGTCCAGACACTCAACAGGAACAAAAAACACCATGACTCTTGCATTAATAAGTTGGACAGCACAAGACAGCTGATAGGTCCAGACACTCAACAGGAACAAAAAACACCATGACTCTTGCATTAATAAGTTGGACAGCACGAGACAGCTGATAGGTCCAGACACTCAACAGGAACAAAAAACACCATTACTCCTGCATTAGTTTTTTAATCAGACACTCTAAAAAGATGATAGTGAAAACACCACTTAACTCTCACATCATTAAGTTGGACAGCACAGGACATAGGGAAAGCATGAGAGAATGAAGGTATACCGGATAACTCTTGCAACATTAAGTGGGACAGACTCACCGAGGAGGGTTGGGTCAGCTGGGCGTCCTTCACAGGGGTGGTGAGGGCGCAGGCATCAGGAGTAGCTCACAGTAGGAGTTTGAGTACACTCTCTGCCACGACCTTCACTGTAGCCAATCTGAGGGTGTTAGTACATCAGTCGGGAACTTGAAATAGCTGAGAGTAAAGCTACAAGATGCCAAGTCAATCATCCACTCCATCAGGAAGTTATTTACTCAGGGTCGTATTATAAGACATTTCGCCGCCCAAGAACACTTATTTGACAAGGCTTTCGCAGGAGTTGTGGGCATTTCCAGGAGTAGTTTTATGACCCTGGTGGTAGTTTAACCCTTCTTCTGTACCATGAGCCTGAAAAACACTCATTAGAACCTGATTGATATCCCCCTTTGACCTTTAGAAATACCTGATGTGAGAAGGGAGAGTGTCTTGTAATACCAGCCTAATTAATTGCAGTTATTCATTCATCAGTCAGTCAATCTTACACACACACACACACACACACATGCAGAGGCAGTGTGGTCTCCCCATAAGAAGAAACACATCAAGAAACTAGAAAGAATACAAAAGATGGCAACAAAAATGGTTCCAGGGATTGACATACGAGGAGAGACTAAAGGAAATGGACTTACCAACACTAGAACAAAGAAGAGAAATGGGAGACCTAATACAAATCCACAAATTATTGAGCAAAATGGAAGTAGTAGACAACGAGGAGTTACTAGTAAAAGAAGAAATTACCACCAGGAACACACGAGGACACAGTAAAAAATTGAGGAAGGGAAGATGCTTGAGAGACATAAAGAAATATAGCTTCCCGCAAAGAAATATAGAGCTTTGGAACAGACTAAGTGAGGATGTAGTATCAGAAAGGAGTGTGCAAAGCTTCAAGGAAAAGTTGGATAAATGTAGATACAGAGACAGGACCACACGAACGTCAAGCCCAGGCCCTATAAAACTACAACTAGGTAAATACAACAACTAGCTAAACACACACACACACACACACACACACACACACACACACACACCTGATGTGATAATCTGTTGATGCAGTGGGTTAAAGGAGAAACAAGGCTAAGAGGAGATGACCAACCATCAAGACTTGACCTAATTTTCACAAAAAATGTTGAGTTAGATGGAGGAGTCAGTCACGAGTGCCCCTTAGGAAAGAATGGCCATCAACTATGACAGATGAAAACTATGGAAGGATTTGAATACCAAGATGAGGCATATAAGGAAAAAAGGAAAAACTATGCAAAGGAAGATTATTATGTTGGACTCAAGACAGAGAATTGCAACAAAATGGTCCCAGAACTCTCGAATATGACGTATGAAGACAGATTGAGGGAGATGGACTTGACGACACTGGAACAAAGAAGAAAGAGAGGAGATTTGATCACACTGTACAAGTTGGTAAATAAGTTTGATGAGGAAAGAGTTGGAAAGTTTTGTTTATTGGGCGCAACATCTGTGGTCATATGCCGGAGAGAGACAGAAGGGGAAGGAATTATAGGAGAAGGGAACAGTTGGAAAGTTTGGTTTAGTCAGAGCAACATCTGTGGTCATATGCCAGAGAGAGACAGAAGGGGAAGGAATTATAGGAGAAGGGAACAGTTGGAAAGTTTGGTTTAGTCAGAGCAACATCTGTGGTCATATGCCGGAGAGAGACAGAAGGGGAAAGAATTATAGGAGAAGGGAACAGTTGGAAAGTTTGGTTTAGTCAGAGCAACATCTGTGGTCATATGCCAGAGAGAGACAGAAGGGGAAGGAATTATAGGAGAAGGGAACAGATCCCAGGAGACAGGACACAACCCCCTATTAATACCTGGTACCCATTCACTGCTGGGAGGACAGGGGCGTAGGGTGTCAGAAAAGCCGCCCAAATTTTTCCACTCCGCCCGGGAATCAAACCCGGGCTCTCTCGGTCGTGAGCCGAGTGTGCTAACTACTGCACCACGAAGTCCCCTGTTTGATGAGGTGGATAGAGATGATCTCTTCTTAGCATCACTAACGCAGGGGCTGAGAGGACACGGAAGGAAACTTAATAAAAGAGCCTGTTTAAGTGACTGGAGAAAGTAAAGTTTTTCACATAGAAGTGTTAACACATGGAACAGCTTGCGGGAAGAAGTGATGGAGTATGTGGAGTTGGAAAGGATACAGAGAACCACAACTAAAATGGTCCCAGAACAGATTGAGGGAGATGGACTTGACGACATGGACACTAAACCCTTCATAGAGCACCCTGGTGGTGGTGTTGGTGGTGGTGGTGGTGAATGGTGTTGAGTGGTGGTGTATTTCAAGGTGGTGTTGTTCTTGTTCTTGTTTTTTGTTGCAGTAGTTACGAGCGAAAGGTGGTGGTGGTGGTGGTGATTGGTGTTGATGTCCTCGCTGGTGGTGTTGAGCCTTGGGAATGGTGCGTGTGGTCAACTCCACCACCTGGTTGGCGTTCTGGAAGGTGCGCCGATGGACCAACGTGTCGCGACCTGACATCTTCACGCTGAAATAATAATAATAATAATAATAATAATAATAAAAAAAATTAAAAATAATAATAATAATAATAATAATAATAATAATAATAATAATAATAATAATAATAATAATAATAACAAATATGATAAAGGTAGTTTCCTATACCAGTGTAAGCTATGAAGAAATAAAAATTGTAGTAGAAATAATAATAATAATAATAATAATAATAATAATAATAATAATAATAATAAAAATACTACTACTACTACTAATAATAATAATAATAATGTGTATTGTTGAGGAAGGGGTAGCCTATTATTTTTGAGACCCTGACTATTTATTTCTGTGCAAGACATGATGGTATTTACTATGGAGGCAATGTTACTTTCTATGTACCACTAAATGTGTGACTTTTCAGCGCCTGGGGCCAGCACACGATATCCCTGTTGTGGACCACATGAAACGCCCTGAATTTTCTCTTTTCTACACTCTCACACGACCAGTGTGTAACTAAACACACGAGAAATTAATCCAGACAAGGAAAGGGTTTGCCGGCCCCGGGGATTAAATCGGAGATCAGCGAGGTGGGAGAGCCACGTAGTACTCCTTAACCAGTCTGTCTAAGACTGGCCCCTCTGAGCTATGGGAGGCTCGCCCAGCAGGCACTACACACAGCTCTAACCTATCTTAATTCTCTGCCCCCCTCAACTCCCTCTATTTTCCATAGATCCCTCCTTTCTGTACAGCCTTCGGGGACAAAAGTTGGAAAGTTTTGTTTAGTGGGTGCAACATCTGTGGTCATATGCCAGAGAGAGACAGGAGGGGAGGAATTATAGGAGAAGGGAACAGACCCCAGGAGACAGGACACAACCCCCGATTAATACCTGGTACCCATTCACTGCTGGGTGGACAGGGGCATAGGGTATTGGAAAAGCTGCCCAAATTTTTCCACTCCGCCCAGGAATCGAACCCGGGCTCTCTCGGTTGCGAGCCGAGTGTGCTAACCACTGCACCACGAAGCCCCCCCTTCAGGGACAAAAAATGTTCCATAATGTAAGTATTAAATTTGTAAGAGGCGACTGCTGCCCCTTCAACACACGATCAGCACCATGAGAGCTCGCCCTGCTGGACTCTTCCTGTGAGCCGCCATCACGGCCAGAGACAAGGAAAATATAATAGGAAGACTCCTTTTTGATGAGCAAGTGAGTGAACAAAGTAAAAGGACGATTTATAAATTCTGGGAAATACGAGAGAAAAAGATAAAATCAATATAGAGAAACTAAATCAGGTATAAGACCCAGACCACAAGACCACATCAGGAAGTGCCGATTCAAAGGCAAGATTTCTGTAATCTACCTGAACCTGAGGTGCCTGCCACGGGGGCCCCTTCACTCCTGTAGTGTCTGGGGGGATCCAAGATGTGTCACAAGAACCGTCACACTGATGCTAGTAATATTTTTTCCTTTCCATCGTTCAAGCAAGACTCTATGGGTCGTATTATAAGACATTTCGCCGCCCAAGAACACCTATTTGACAATGCTTTCCAGGGAGTTGTGGGCATTTCCAGTAGTAGTTTTATGACCCTGATGGTAGTTTGACTCCTCCTCTGTGCCGTGAACCTTTAGAAATAGCTGATGTGAGAAACCAAAGTGTCTTATAATACCGACCTATGTAGTGAGCTGCTATTCTCTGCATCAGCTGTCTGGGTTAAGATTCGTAGAAAAGATATATGAAGAGATAGTGATGTTTCATTAAGTAGATAATGAGATACTGGCATGGTACTAAGATAAATCTTTACTGCTGTCTGCGCCTCAGCCTGGGAGGGACACAGAAGGCGGGGCAGAAAAAAAGAAAAATGGCTATGGATAATGTTTCAGCCTGTCACATATTCTCTATTTTCTCCCTTTAGGAGCATCTCAATGGGTGTCTTTATTATGCTGTCTGTGCCTTTACCCTTCACCTGCCTGCGCCTCAGCCTGGGAGGGACACAGACGAGGCAGAGAGGAGAAAAAGAAAAAAATATAAACTTCTTCTTCTTGGATGTTTTTATGGCTGGGGAGGGACAGCACACAGCAACCCTCAGTTTTCTCCTCCTCACGCCCTTATTTTACTTATTTCTCCCTTTATTCATACTCACTCTTCACCCTGGGGCTTTCCTCCCTTTCCCGGTGGTTAAACAGTCCTCCCCCGGGGGTTAATATGGCTGTAATTGGCGGAAATATTAGACTTTACCCGCCTTCTGAACCACACTCCCGCCATCACGGCCAAGACTCTGTTAAATCCGGGAGGAATCAGTTTTTTTTGTTTTATTATTAAATTTATGGGATTTATTGGTTTATTATAGTGTTATTAATGTTTATTTTATTAGTTACGGTGGTTAAGTTACGTGAATTAGGGTAGTATTGATTTAATAGTAAGATTTCCACTGCCATAATGTTTTTTTTGGCTTTCTTATTGAATTTATGAGGATTTATTGGTTTATTATAGTGTTATTTATGTTTATTTTATTAGTTAGGGTGGTTAAGTAACACGAATTAGTGTATTTTTAATTTTAAAGTAAGATTTCCACTTCTACAGAAATGGCAGGAGATTCAAACCTTGTGGGATGATGTTAATTACTTGCCGAGTGATTATTTTTAGTTTTTTCTCTTCCTCCTCCTCCTAGTCCACTGAAGGCCTTTCCTAACGTCCTTCACGGTAGGGTTCTAAGAGCTGATTTTATACTTGTGCTTTATAAGCTGCCAGTTTCTATTTTTTTTAATAAATCTGAATGTTATATATGATTTGAAAATGTCATCTTTTCTCAAAATAGTTATTAAAGAAAAGTTGATTTTTTTTTATTTTCATATTTTTAATTATTAAAAAAAAAATACTTTATAGATTTTTTTTAAATTTGTAAAAAATACATCAAATTAAAATAAAGTATTTTTGGCTTGATAACTATCTGGAGAAAAGAGTTGAAAAACATGCCACTTTTTTATTTTCAAAATCCCCCATAAATAAGCATTCTGGGAGATTTTATACTTCAAAAATATAATTTTCCGGGAATCCAAGAAACACAACACTGTTTATGTCATAACTCGGGAAGTATAAGTCCTACTTTGGTCACTTCTGTTATGCCTATAGGTCATGTTGTAACCAGAAAATGGTAACTCTAGCTTAATATTAAAGGATTTTGTAAACATATTTATTATAGGTCTTTGCCGGTAGCAATTACCTAACCTGGGAGTTCTAGTCAACAACACCCTCAAGTTTCATGCACATATATGAACAACAGTTAATAAAGCTGCAGGATTAGCATATAACATACTCATATCTACTCTCTGTCGCTCCAGTGACTTTATGTTAGCCATCCTCAAGTCACACATAAGACCTTTGCTAGAGTTTGGGTCAACAGTTTGGAACACTGGATACCTGGGTGACCTGCAGCTGCTGAGTCAGTGCAGCGCCGCTGGACCAAGCACATAGATGGCCTGGCTGAACTAAGTTATGCTGATCGTCTCAAGGCTCTTAACCTATACTCTGTACAAGGCAGACTCTTGAGAGCAGACCTCATTAAATGTTGGAAGATCTTTCATGATCAGCGTGCCATTTCTCCATCTGATCTATTTACTATCTCTCCAGTCACTACTACCAGAGGCCACAGATTCAAATTAGCCAAACCACACACCTCCACTGAGTGTAGACGCAGATTCTTCAGTGTTAGGTGCATTGATCACTGGAACTCCCTCCCAGACAGCGTTGTTAGCGCATTTAAATGGGGCCTTCACCTCTCCCTTGAACAGTCACTGTTCTCGTACACGGAATAATTACCTGCCTCTGTCAAAACTCATCCCATTAACATTGTTCTGTAACGAACTCATATCTATACACCTTGCTTAACACCTAGCTGCACATGGCACACAATTCTGCCCATTAATTTTGTACAAATCATAATGTCCTTAATTGAACTGATGGGCTGGCGTGCCAGCAGTTGCAGGCTATCCTACTACGTACCACTGATATGTGAACCATGACAGTAAGCTGGGGTAGCCAACCAGGTGAGTAAACCAGGTGAGTAAACCCACTGGGGGTCCTCGGCACATCAACAGGTGGAGCTGCTTTTAAGAAGTGGTGGGCCTCTTCCTCCACTTGTCTAGTACTGATTTGTTTCTAATACTCAGTTATAGCTTATCCATGCATAGGCCTACCCTGAAAACCTACCAGTAAACTAACTTCAAACATACCTATCTAAAACATCTTTTTCAATAACAACATTTTCCTTCTTCAATGTAGGAAATGAAGATGGCACGTCACATCAGTAAGTAAATTACATCGTACTAAGATACCTTAGTGTGGTGGTGGTGGTGGTGGTGTAGTGGAAGGGCACTTTCGTCATATGAAGGCTTCTCTGCAGTGTTTCTTCCTTTCCCTGGCCGCCACTGTACTCTCCACCTTCTTCTCACAGGCTGTGGATCTTCTCTTCATTGTAGTTTGAAGGAAAACACGAGAAAAAGTAAGGTTTATGGCGCTACGCTGGCCGGCCCGTGAACCTACTCTTCTTCTTCTTCTTTTGGGCATGACGCCAGCCGGACCAAATTGTTGTACTGCAATGGCAGATTCTGTGTATGAATTATGGCAGCAATATGGCAACGTGATTAACTCAATTTATTAAAGCTAAGATAGACACCCAAGTATTTGTAACAGTGGACACGATCGAGTTTGACGTCATTGATACGTGGAGCCCAACACACTCCATCTATTCTGACCCCCAAGAAAGATGGAAGATGATAAGCATAGTCCTGGATAAACACATGGATAGCAGGAGAGCGGATAAGGATAGGAAGATGTGGATAGTGTGGATGGTTAGAGGAAAGGTGGATCTATAAGTGGGTGCAAGGAGGAGGAGGAGTGAAATTTAGTTTTGGATTCATTAACAACTAGACCCATAGAAGTGCACAAGTTTTCAAGCTGGTGGAGGGCTAAAGTAAGCGTTAGTGGAGCATTACACTGAAGTAGTATATCTTCAGCATATATAAAAACTTCTGTGCCCTGAGGAAAGGGGTACTGTGCAATTTGGTTCATGAGAATATTAAAGAGCAAAGGACTAAGGACCCCTCCCTGTGGAGTGCCCAATTCAAAACTCCCTTCAGCAGAGCATGGAACCACATCTCAGCCTTCCTATCATGCAAATAGTCTTTGAGCCACCCCAGTAATTTCCCTTTAACGCCCTTTAAAATAAGTTGTTCCAATATAACCTCTTTATTGGCTCTGTCAAAGGCACCTTTGAGGTCAATGAAAGCACGACAAACAGCACCTGCAGAACTTATAAGCACTGAATCAAGCAGTCACCAGTCCCTTCATAAAGCCATACAGATTCCGTGACATGGTATCTCCCACTTATACAGTCAAGCGCCTAAGTAGTATCCTTTCCATCATCTTACACAGACAGCTAGTTAAGGAAATAGGTCTAAAGTTACCATCACGTACCCTTAGGAATGGAAATGATCGCAGCAGGCAGATGGTAGGCTTTGTGAGTTGTAAGACATGTTAAACAAATCTAAGATAGGATTATCTTTTATGACTAGTAAGGCATTGATAACATCATAAGTGACCCCATCTGCACCAAGAGCTGTAGACTTGCCCGATATGACTGCACAAGGCAGTTCGTTATGGGTACACAGGTATCATCAAGAAGTGACAAGTTGTATTGAACGCTGGCTAGTCTGCATCACCTGTGGCAGTCTAGGGCACCTCTGTGAGCAGCAGGTAAGCTAGCAAGTGCCGAGGCTGTAGCTAGTCTGAGCCTTCTTCTGTACCGTGAACCTAAAAGAACACTCATTAGAACTCAATTTACCTCCTTTTTGGCCTTTGGAAATAGTTGGTGTGTGGGGTGGGAGCATCTCACAATACCAACCTTAAAGTTTCTCAAAATCAAGGAAATGATTAACCAATGTCAATGGCCTTCAGAATCACGCTTATTTAGATGGAGTTAACACTTGCTCATGGTAAAGTTAATACACCTCTTCCAGATAATGTTTGAAGATTCACAAACCAGCTAAATTAAGACCTGTAACAGTCCATTACCTGGCTATTAAATGTGGTGCAGGACTTCAGTAGTAATACAAACCTTACCTTTCAAGACCTGCATCAGTCCATTACCTGGCTATTAAATGTGGTGCAGGACTTCAGTAGTAATACAAACCTTACCTTTCAAGACCTTCATCAGTCCATTACCTGACATTTAATGAGGTGCAGAGCTTCAAGATTCTCTATTCATTTCTCTTTGCATTTTTTCCCCTTTCCAATCTCCCTTTCTCTTACTGGCTCCCATTCCCTTTCCATCCCCAACATTCCCTTACAAATACCACAAGATAAACACCCCACTATCTATCACAGAGGCAGAGAAAGGCATGGGAGTGTTACGTTACCAGGCTACCAGTGAAGGCCAAATACGTGCCAACCACAGTGGACGGGTTAATGTGGAGCAGCGCTGAGGTAAATTCTTCTCACTCAACCATTGCTTTTGTTAGGTAACCAAATACTTCCTGATACTATTTAAACATACATAATTAAGGCAACAATTATGAGATACAGAGAAATGATGAACTGGAGGTAAAGACAGAATACACAGAGATAAGAGAGACAGAACTAGACATAATTAAGGCAAGAATTATGAGATAGAGAGAAATGATGAACTGTGAGGTAAAGACAGAACACACAGAGATAAGAGAGACAGAACTAGACATAATTAAGGCAAGAATTATGAGATAGAGAGAAATGATGAACTGTGAGGTAAAGACAGAACACAGAGATAAGAGAGAGACAGAACTAGACATAATTAAGGCAAGAGTTATGAGATAGAGAGAAATGATGAACTGTGAGGTAAAGACAGAACACACAGAGACAGAACTAGACATAAGGCAAGAGTTATGAGATAGAGAGAAATGATGATCTGTGAGGTAAAGACAGAACACACAAAGAGAGACAGAACTAGACATAAGGCAAGAGTTATGAGATAGAGAGAAATGATGATCTGTGAGGTAAAGACAGAACACACAGAGACAGAACTAGACATAAGGCAAGAGTTATGAGATAGAGAGAAATGATGAACTGTGAGGTAAAGACAGAACACACAAAGAGAGACAGAACTAGACATAAGGCAAGAGTTATGAGATAGAGAGAAATGATGAACTGTGAGGTAAAGACAGAACACACAAAGAGAGACAGAACTAGACATAATTAAGGCAAGAATTATGAGATAGAGAGAAATGATGAACTGTGAGGTAAAGACAGAACACACAAAGAGAGACAGAACTAGACAGGAGGCAAGAATTATGAGATACAGAGAAATGATGAACTGTGAGGTAAAGACAGAACACACAAAGAGAGACAGAACTAGACATAAGAAATGATGAACTGTGAGGTAAAGACAGAACACATAAGAGACAGAACTAGACATAATTAAGGCAAGAATTATGAGATAGAGAGAAATGATGAACTGTGAGGTAAAGACAGAACACACAGAGACAAGAGAGACAGAACTACACATAAGGCAAAAATTATGAGATAGAGAGAAATGATGAACTGTGAGGTAAAGACAGAACACACAGAGATAAGAGAGAGACAGAACTAGACATAATTAAGGCAACAATTATGAGATAGAGAGAAATGATGAACTGTGAGGTAAAGACAGAACACACAGAGATAAGAGAGACAGAACTATTATAAAGAGGAGTGGGAGAAAGAATTTATATTAGAGTTGGCTGACGATTATAAGTGTATCTTGGTATGTAAGGAAAATTGTGTACAGGTGTGCGAGAGCCACTATGAGGAACAGCTGGCTGGGATGATTTAGAGAGAGCGATCGAGGATTAATTAAAAAGATGAGAGGGCAATCAAGATATATATATGAGGAAGAATGAATTAACTGTGAGGTAAAGACAGAACATTTGAAACATTTAAAACATTTGAAACATTTCTTAATAGCCCATTAGGTACAGTTACATATGTTTTTTCATGTATTGTTAGAGGCCAGCCTTTACATAACACACAGAGATAAGAGAGAGACAGAACGAGACAAGGCTATCTCGACCGGTAGGCGCTGTATCGCAATTTCGAGACCAGAAATGGCTTTGC
The DNA here is from genome assembly GCF_024679095.1 of Eriocheir sinensis. Lineage (NCBI taxonomy): Eukaryota > Metazoa > Arthropoda > Malacostraca > Decapoda > Varunidae > Eriocheir > Eriocheir sinensis. Next base: position 25,158 of record NW_026112213.1, read on the forward strand.
TGTGACGTACTCTCCCAGGAAAGTCCCCATTTGCAAGGAAATAGCCCCAATAACGTAGATAGGTTACCAGAATTTGCTCGAAAACCCACACGTACGTTACGCCTCCTGCTGTATGGAGACCTTGACCAGGGATTTTATGTACCGCCCAAAAAAAGTTATAAATCGGGTTCTAATGTGTGTTCTCTTAGGGCGGTATTGCAAGACTTTCGCTTCTCACATTACGTATTCATAAAGGTCAAAGAGGGGGTCAATTGGGTTCTCATGAGTGTTTCTACAGGTTCATGGTACAGAGGAGGGGTCACACTACCACCAGGGTCATAGAACTACTCCTGGAAATGCCCTCAACTCCTATGAAAGCCTTGTCAAATAGGTGTTTCTTCAGGTTCATGGTACAGAGGAGGGGTCACACTACCACCAGGGTCATAGAACTACTACTGGAAATGCCCTAAACTCCTATGAAAGCCTTGTCAAATAGGTGTTTCTTCAGGTTCATGGTACAGAGGAGGGGTCACACTACCACCAGGGTCATAGAACTACTCCTGGAAATGCCCTAAACTCCTATGAAAGCCTTGTCAAATAGGTGTTTCTTCAGGTTCATGGTACAGAGGAAGGGTCACACTACCACCAGGGTCATAGAACTACTCCTGGAAATGCCCTAAACTCCTATGAAAGCCTTGTCAAATAGGTGTTTCTTCAGGTTCATGGTACAGAGGAGGTGTCACACAACCACCAGGGTCATAAAACTACTACTGGAAATGCCCTCAACTCCTATGAAAGCCTTGTCAAATTCAGGTTCATGGAAATGCCATCAACTCCTATGAAAGCCTTGTCAAATAGGTGTTTCTTCAGGTTCATGGTACAGAGGAAGGGTCACACTACCACCAGGGTCATAGAACTACTCCTGGAAATGCCCTCAACTCCTATGAAAGCCTTGTCAAATAGGTGTTTCTTCAGGTTCATGGTACAGAGGAGGGGTCACACTACCACCAGGGTCATAGAACTACTACTGGAAATGCCCTAAACTCCTATGAAAGCCTTGTCAAATAGGTGTTTCTTCAGGTTCATGGTACAGAGGAGGGGTCACACTACCACCAGGGTCATAGAACTACTACTGGAAATGCCCTAAACTCCTATGAAAGCCTTGTCAAATAGGTGTTTCTTCAGGTTCATGGTACAGAGGAGGGGTCACACTACCACCAGGGTCATAGAACTACTCCTGGAAATGCCCTCAACTCCTATGAAAGCCTTGTCAAATAGGTGTTCCTTCAGGTTCATGGTACAGAGGAGGGGTCACACTACCACCAGGGTCATAAAACTACCCCTGGAAATATCCACAACTCTGACGAAAACCTTATCAAAGAGATATTCTAAGTATATACATTCATAAGTATATACATACGCCACATGCTGCCCTCCCGGAGCTCATCTTTAATCCTAGAATCTAGAGTCCGGGTTGATAGGTGGTCTTCTGGACAGCATGTGGGTAGTTTTAAGCCACTCGGCGGCGGCTGAAAAATCCCAGCTTGGTGGCACCGGGCGGGGATTGAACTCGCGTTGTCCCGAATGTGGCGCCATCATGCTATCCACTCAGCCACCGCCTCCCCCACTGCTCCGTCCATGGTAGTGTTGCCCACATGGGTCACCTCAGCGCAGGTAGGACAAGGCTTCTTCACCATGGACGGGCTTGTCAACCTGGTGGAGAGAGAGGTAGGTTAGGGTAGCTTAGGGTAGGGTAAGGTAGGTTAGGTAAGGAGGAGAGGCTAGATTTGGCAGGGAGGGAGAGATATGGCAGGGACACAGGCATGGAGAGAGTGATTTGGCAGGGACAGAGGCAGGGAGAGGGAAATATTTGGCAGAGACATGTAAAGAGAGCAGGGGAGGACACAGTGCTGGGAGTTTTAGTAGAGGACCTGGAAACAGTGCTCAGAAGGGAAAGACTCCGATGGTTTGGACATGTAAAGAGAGCAGGGGAGGACACAGTGCTGGGAGTTTTAGTAGAGGACCTGGAAACAGTGCTCAGAAGGGAAAGACTCCGATGGTTTGGACATGTAAAGAGAGCAGGGGAGGACACAGTGCTGGGAGTTTTAGTAGAGGACCTGGAAACAGTGCTCAGAAGGGAAAGACTCCAATGGTTTGGACATGTAAAGAGAGCAGGGGAGGACACAGTGCTGGGAGTTTTAGTAGAGGACCTGGAAACAGTGCTCAGAAGGGAAAGACTCCGATGGTTTGGACATGTAAAGAGAGCAGGGGAGGATACAGTGCTGGGAGTGTTGGAGAGATTGGAGGTAGAAGGAAGGAGACCAGTTGGTAGACCTAGGAAAACATGGAGAAGGTGTGTACAGGAAGACTTGGCACTGATGGGATTGGATGAGCATTGGGCAGAAGACAGAGTAGAATGGAGGTAGAAGGAAGGAGACCAGTTGGTAGACCTAGGAAAACATGGAGAAGGTGTGTACAGGAAGACTTGGGATTGATAGGACTGTATAAGCATTGGGCGGAAGACAGAGTAGAATGGAGGAGAGCCATAAAGCGTCCAACCGCTCAGGAAGATTGAATTAAATGGACCTTAACCTAAATAATGATGATAATGACATTGTACTTACCAGGGATTGAGTGGTCATAGTAGTAGTAGCAGTAGTATCACCGATCAGCTGTCATGGAAGTACTATATAAGGGATTCAATAGTACACATAGTAGCAGTATAGAGGATTTAATAGTACACATATCAGTATAGAGGATAGTAATAGTAATAGTAGTAGTAGTAGTCTCAGCGATCTCCTTGAGTCCGTCGTCAATGTAGATGCCGTTCCCCACCTCCACCACCTTAGTAACATTGATGTGGCCGAGGTCAACAACATCCGCCGAGCACATCTCATAGAACTCCTTGTCCGTTGCGAGCTTGACCCAGCCGCCAACCTTCCGCCAGCTCGATCTCCGCTGACGCTCCCTGGGAAAGGTCAGGTCAGGTTAGGTTAGGTCGCGAGAGGTCATGGTGGGGTCAAACGAGGGTGGGTTATGTTTTAGGAGGCAAGTAAAGAAATGGAAAAATCACTGGGCTATTTTTTTATATATATATTTTTTTGTGTGTGTGTGTGTGTGTGTGTGTGTGTGTGTGTGTGTGTGTGTGTGTGTGTGTGTGTGTGTGTGTGTGTGTGTGTGTGTGTAGTGGAAGGCAGGGTACAGGGTTCCTCTCAAACCTCTCAAGACCTTACAAGACCTTCATCAGTCCATTACCTGGCTATTAAATGTGGTGCAGGACTTCAGTAGTAATACAAACCTTACCTTTCAAGACCTTCATCAGTCCATTACCTGGCTATTAAATGTGGTGCAGGACTTCAGTAGTAATACAAACCTTACCTTTCAAGACCTTTATCAGTCCATTACACAATATTAAATACAGTGTAGAGCTTCAAGATTCTCTATTAGTTTCTCTTTGCATTTTTTCCCTTTCCAATCTCCCTTTCTCTCTTACTGGCTCCCATTCCCTTTCCATCCCCAACATTCCCTTACAAATACCACAAGATAAACACCCCACTATCTATCACAGAGGCAGAGAAAGGCATGGGAGTGTTACGCTACCAGGCTACCAGTGAAGGCCAAATACGTGCCAACCACAGCGGATTTGGTTAATGTGGAGCAGCGCTGAGGTAAATTCTTCTCACCCAACCCTTGCTTTTGTTAGGTAACCAAATACTTCCTGATACTATTTAAACATACATAATTAAGGCAACAATTATGAGATACAGAGAAATGATGAACTGTGAGGTAAAGACAGAACACACAAAGAGAGACAGAACTAGACATAAGGCAAGAGTTATGAGATAGAGAGAAATGATGAACTGTGAGGTAAAGACAGAACACACAAAGAGAGACAGAACTAGACAGGAGGCAAGAGTTATGAGATAGAGAGAAATGATGATCTGTGAGGTAAAGACAGAACACACAAAGAGAGACAGAACTAGACAGGAGGCAAGAGTTATGAGATAGAGAGAAATGATGATCTGTGAGGTAAACACATAACACACAAGAGACAGAACTAGACATAAGGCAAGAGTTATGAGATACAGAGAAATGATGATCTGTGAGGTAAAGACAAAACACACAAAGAGAGACAGAACTAGACATAATTAAGGCAAGAGTTATGAGATAGAGAAATGATGAACTGTGAGGCAAAGACAGAACACACAAAGAGAGACAGAACTAGACATAAGGCAAGAGTTATGAGATAGAGAGAAATGATGATCTGTGAGGTAAAGACAGAACACACAAAGAGAGACAGAACTAGACAGGAGGCAAGAGTTATGAGATACAGAGAAATGATGAACCGTGAGGTAAAGACAGAACACACAAAGAGAGACAGAACTAGACAGGAGGCAAGAGTTATGAGATAGAGAAATGATGATCTGTGAGGTAAAGACAGAACACACAAGAGAGACAGAACTAGACAGGAGGCAGTTTTGAGAGAGAGAAATGATGATCTGTGAGGTAAAGACAGAACACACAGAGACAGAACTAGACAGGAGGCAAGAGTTATGAGATAGAGAAATGATGATCTGTGAGGTAAAGACAGAACACACAGAGACAGAACTAGACAGGAGGCAAGAGTTATGAGATAGAGAAATGATGAACTGTGAGGTAAAGACAGAACACACAAAGAGAGACAGAACCAGACATAAGGCAAGAGTTATGAGATAGAGAGAAATAATGATCTGTGAGGTAAAGACAGAACACAGAGATAAGAGAGACAGAACTAGACATTAGGCAAGAGTTATGAGATAGAGAAATGATGATCTGTGAGGTAAAGACAGAACACACAAAGAGAGACAGAACTTGACATAATTAAAGGCAACAATTGTAGATAGAGAAATGATGAACTGTGAGGTAAAGACAGAACACACAAAGATAAGAGAGACGTACAGAACTAGACATAAGGCAAGAGTTATGAGATAGAGAGAAATGATGATCTGTGAGGTAAAGACAGAACACACAAAGAGAGACAGAACTAGACATAAGGCAACAATTATGAGATAGAGAAATGATGATCTGTGAGGTAAAGACAGAACACACAAAGAGAGACAGAACTAGACATAAGGCAACAATTATGAGATAGAGAAATGATGAACTGTGAGGTAAGGACAGAACACACAAAGAGAGACAGAACTTGACATAAGGCAAGAGTTATGAGATAGAGAGAAATGATGATCTGTGAGGTAAAGACAGAACACACAAAGAGAGACAGAACTAGACATAAGGCAAGAGTTATGAGATAGAGAGAAATTATGAACTGTGAGGTAAAGACAGAACACACAAAGAAACAGAACTAGACATAAGGCAAGAGTTATGAGATAGAGAGAAATGTTGATCTGTGAGGTAAAGACAGAACACACAAAGAGAGACAGAACTACACATAAGGCAAGAGTTATGAGATAGAGAAATTATGAACTGTGAGGTAAGGACAGAACACACAGAGAGAGACAGAACTAGACATAAGGCAAGAATTATGAGATACAGAGAAATGATGAACTGTGAGGTAAAGACAGAACACACAAAGAGAGACAGAACTAGACAGGAGGCAAGAGTTATGAGATAGAGAGAAATGATGATCTGTGAGGTAAAGACAGAACACACAAAGAGAGACAGAACTAGACAGGAGGCAAGAGTTATGAGATAGAGAGAAATGATGATCTGTGAGGTAAAGACAGAACACACAAAGAGACAGAACTAGACATTAGGCAAGAGTTATGAGATAGAGAGAAATGATGATCTGTGAGGTAAAGACAGAACACACAGAGATAAGAGAGACAGAACTAGACATAAGGCAAGAGTTATGAGATACAGAGAAATGATGATCTGTGAGGTAAAGACAGAACACACAAAGAGACAGAACTAGACAGGAGGCAAGAGTTATGAGATAGAGAGAAATGATGATCTGTGAGGTAAAGACAGAACACACAAAGAGACAGAACTAGACATAAGGCAACAATTATGAGATAGAGAAATGATGAACTGTGAGGTAAGGACAGAACACACAAAGAGAGACAGAACTTGACATAAGGCAAGAGTTATGAGATAGAGAGAAATGATGATCTGTGAGGTAAAGACAGAACACACAAAGAGAGACAGAACTAGACAGGAGGCAAGAATTATGAGATAGAGAGAAATGATGAACTGTGAGGTAAAGACAGAACACACAAAGAGAGACAGAACTAGACAGGAGGCAAGAGTTATGAGATAGAGAGAAATGATGAACTGTGAGGTAAAGACAGAACACACAGAGATAAGAGAGACAGAACTAGACAGGAGGCAAGAATTATGAGATAGAGAGAAATGATGAACTGTGAGGTAAAGACAGAACACACAAAGAGAGACAGAACTAGACAGGAGGCAAGAGTTATGAGATGAGAAATGATGATCTGTGAGGTAAAGACAGAACACACAAAGAGACAGAACTAGAGAGGAGGCAATAATTATGAGATAGAGAGAAATGATGATCTGTGAGGTAAAGACAGAACACACAAAGAGAGACAGAACTAGACAGGAGGCAAGAGTTATGAGATAGAGAAATGATGATCTGTGAGGTAAAGACAGAACACACAAAGAGAGACAGAACTAGACAGGAGGCAAGAGTTATGAGATAGAGAGAAATGATGATCTGTGAGGTAAAGACAGAACACACAAAGAGAGACAGAACTAGACATAATTAAGGCAACAATTATGAGATACAGAGAAATGATGAACTGTGAGGTAAAGACAGAACACACAAAGAGAGACAGAACTAGACAGGAGGCAAGAGTTATGAGATAGAGAGAAATGATGATCTGTGAGGTAAAGACAGAACACACAGAGAGAGACAGAACTAGACAGGAGGCAAGAGTTATGAGATACAGAGAAATGATGAACTGTGAGGTAAAGACAGAACACACAAAGAGAGACAGAACTAGACAGGAGGCAAGAGTTATGAGATAGAGAGAAATGATAACTGTGAGGTAAAGACAGAACACACAAAGATTGAGACAGAACTATAGACAGGAGGCAAGAATTATGAGATAGAGAGAAATGATGAACTGTGAGGTAAAGACAGAACACACAAAGAGAGACAGAACCAGACATAAGGCAAGAGTTATGAGATACAGAGAAATGATGATCTGTGAGGTAAAGACAGAACACACAAAGAGAGACAGAACTAGACATAAGGCAAGAGTTATGAGATAGAGAGAAATGATGATCTGTGAGGTAAAGACAGAACACACAGAGATAAGAGAGACAGAACTATTATAAAGAGGAGTGGGAGAAAGAATTTATATTAGAGTTGGCTGACGATTAGAAGTGTATCTTGGTATGTACAGAAAATTGTGTACAGGTGTGCGAGAGCCACTATGAGGAACAGCTGGCTGGGATGATTTAGAGAGAGCGATCGAGGATTAATTAAAAAGATGAGAGGGCAATCAAGATATATATATGAGGAAGAATGAATTAACTGTGAGGTAAAGACAGAACATTTGAAACATTTAAAACATTTGAAACATTTCTTAATAGCCCATTAGGTACAGTTACATATGTTTTTGCATGTATTGTTAGAGGCCAGCCTTTACATAACACAGAGATAAGAGAGAGACAGAACGAGATACAAGGCTATCTCGACCGGTAGGCGCTGTATCACAATTTTGAGACCAGAAATGGCTTTGCCGTGATGTACTCTCCCAGGAAAGTCCCCATTTGCATGGAAATAGCCCCAATAACGCAGATAGGTTTCCAGATTTTGCTCGAAAACCCACACATACGTTACACCTCCTGCTGTATGGAGACCTTGAGCAGGGATTTTATGTACCGCCCAAAAAAGTTATAAATCGGGTTCTAATGAGTGTTCTCTAAGGGCGGTATTGCAAGACACCTTCGCTTCTCACATTACGTATTCATAAAGGTCAAAGAGGGGGTCAATTGGGTTCTCATGAGTGTTTCTACAGGTTCATGGTACAGAGGAAGGGTCACACTACCACCAGGGTCATAGAACTACTCCTGGAAATGCCCTCAACTCCTATGAAAGCCTTGTCAAATAGGTGTTTCTTCAGGTTCATGACAGAGGAGGGGTCACACTACCACCAGGGTCATAGAACTACTACTGGAAATGCCCTCAACTCCTATGAAATCCTTGTCAAATAGGTTTTTCATCATGTTCATTACAGAGGAGGGTTCACACTACCACTAGGGTCATAGAACTACTACTGGAAATGCCCTCAACTCCTATGAAAGCCTTGTCAAATAGGTGTTTCTTCAGGTTCATGGTACAGAGGAGGGTCACACTACCACCAGGGTCATGGAACTACTCCTGGAAATGCCCTCAACTCCTATGAAAGCCTTGTCAAATAGGTGTTTCTTCAGGTTCATGGTACAGAGGAGGGTCACACTACCACCAGGGTCATAGAACTACTCCTGGAAGTGCCCTCAACTCCTATGAAAGCCTTGTCAAATAGGTGTTTCTTCAGGTTCATGGTACAGAGGAGGGGTCACACTACCACCAGGGTCATAGAACTACTCCTGGAAATGCCCTCAACTCCTATGAAAGCCTTGTCAAATAGGTGTTTCTTCAGGTTCATGGTACAGAGGACGGGTCACACTACCACCAGGGTCATAGAACTACTCCTGGAAATGCCCTCAACTCCTATGAAAGCCTTGTCAAATAGGTGTTTCTTCAGGTTCATGGTACAGAGGAGGGGTCACACTACCACCAGGGTCATAGAACTACTCCTGGAAATGCCCTCAACTCCTATGAAAGCCTTGTCAAATAGGTGTTTCTTCAGGTTCATGGTACAGAGGAGGGGTCACACTACCACCAGGGTCATAGAACTACTACTGGAAATGCCCTCAACTCCTATGAAAGCCTTGTCAAATAGGTGTTTCTTCAGGTTCATGGTACAGAGGAAGGGTCACACTACCACCAGGGTCATAGAACTACTCCTGGAAATGCCCTCAACTCCTATGAAAGCCTTGTCAAATAGGTGTTTCTTCAGGTTCATGACAGAGGAGGGTCACACTACCACCAGGGTCATAGAACTACTCCTGAAATGCCCTCAACTCCTATGAAAGCCTTGTCAAATAGGTGTTTCTTCAGGTTCATGGTACAGAGGAGGGGTCACACTACCACCAGGGTCATAGAACTGCTACTGGAAATGCCCTCAACTCCTATGAAAGCCTTGTCAAATAGGTGTTTCTACAGGTTCATGACAGAGGAGGGGTCACACTACCACCAGGGTCATAGAACTACTACTGGAAATGCCCTCAACTCCTATGAAGGCCTTGTCAAATAGGTGTTTCTTCAGGTTCATGACAGAGGAGGGTCACACTACCACCAGGGTCATAGAACTACTACTGGAAATGCCCTCAACTCCTATGAAAGCCTTGTCAAATAGGTGTTTCTTCAGGTTCATGGTACAGAGGAGGGGTCACACTACCACCAGGGTCATAGAACTACTCCTGGAAATGCCCTCAACTCCTATGAAAGCCTTGTCAAATAGGTGTTTCTTCAGGTTCATGGTACAGAGGAGGGTCACACTACCACCAGGGTCATAGAACTACTACTGAAATGCCCTCAACTCCTATGAAAGCCTTGTCAAATAGGTGTTTCTTCAGGTTCATGGTACAGAGGAGGGTCACACTACCACCAGGGTCATAGAACTACTGGAAATGCCCTCAACTCCTATGAAAGCCTTGTCAAATAGGTGTTTCTTCAGGTTCATGACAGAGGAGGGTCACACTACCACCAGGGTCATAGAACTACTCCTGGAAATGCCCTCAACTCCTATGAAAGCCTTGTCAAATAGGTGTTTCTTCAGGTTCATGGTACAGAGGAGGGGTCACACTACCACCAGGGTCATAGAACTGCTACTGGAAATGCCCTCAACTCCTATGAAAGCCTTGTCAAATAGGTGTTTCTACAGGTTCATGACAGAGGAGGGGTCACACTACCACCAGGGTCATAGAACTACTACTGGAAATGCCCTCAACTCCTATGAAGGCCTTGTCAAATAGGTGTTTCTTCAGGTTCATGACAGAGGAGGGGTCACACTACCACCAGGGTCATAGAACTACTACTGGAAATGCCCTCAACTCCTATGAAAGCCTTGTCAAATAGGTGTTTCTTCAGGTTCATGGTACAGAGGAGGGGTCACACTACCACCAGGGTCATAGAACTACTCCTGGAAATGCCCTCAACTCCTATGAAAGCCTTGTCAAATAGGTGTTTCTTCAGGTTCATGGTACAGAGGAGGGGTCACACTACCACCAGGGTCATAGAACTACTACTGGAAATGCCCTCAACTCCTATGAAAGCCTTGTCAAATAGGTGTTTCTTCAGGTTCATGGTACAGAGGAGGGGTCACACTACCACCAGGGTCATAGAACTACTCCTGGAAATGCCATAAACTCCTATGAAAGCCTTGTCAAATAGGTGTTTCTTCAGGTTCATGGTACAGAGGAGGGGTCACACTACCACCAGGGTCATAGAACTACTACTGGAAATGCCCTCAACTCCTATGAAAGCCTTGTCAAATAGGTGTTTCTTCAGGTTCATGGTACAGAGGAGGGGTCACACTACCACCAGGGTCATAGAACTACTACTGGAAATGCCCTCAACTCCTATGAAGGCCTTGTCAAATAGGTGTTTCTTCAGGTTCATGACAGAGGAGGGGTCACACTACCACCAGGGTCATAGAACTACTACTGGAAATGCCCTCAACTCCTATGAAAGCCTTGTCAAATAGGTGTTTCTTCAGGTTGATGGTACAGAGGAGGGGTCACACTACCACCAGGGTCATAGAGCTACTACTGGAAATGCCCTCAACTCCTATGAAAGCCTTGTCAAATAGGTGTTTCTTCAGGTTCATGGTACAGAGGAGGGGTCACACTACCACCAGGGTCATAGAACTACTCCTGGAAATGCCCTCAACTCCTATGAAAGCCTTGTCAAATAGGTGTTTCTTCAGGTTCATGGTACAGAGGAGGGGTCACACTACCACCAGGGTCATAGAACTGCTACTGGAAATGCCCTCAACTCCTATGAAAGCCTTGTCAAATAGGTGTTTCTACAGGTTCATGACAGAGGAGGGGTCACACTACCACCAGGGTCATAGAACTACTACTGGAAATGCCCTCAACTCCTATGAAAGCCTTGTCAAATAGGTGTTTCTTCAGGTTCATGGTACAGAGGAGGGGTCACACTACCACCAGGGTCATAGAACTACTCCTGGAAATGCCCTCAACTCCTATGAAAGCCTTGTCAAATAGGTATTTCTTCAGGTTCATGGTACAGAGGAGGGGTCACACTACCACCAGGGTCATAGAACTACTACTGGAAATGCCCTCAACTCCTATGAAAGCCTTGTCAATTAGGTGTTTCTTCAGGTTCATGACAAAGGAGGGGTCACACTACCACCAGGGTCATAGAACTACTCCTGGAAATGCCCTAAACTCCTATGAAAGCCTTGTCAAATAGGTGTTTCTTCAGGTTCATGGTACAGAGGAGGGGTCACACTACCACCAGGGTCATAGAACTACTACTGGAAATGCCCTCAACTCCTATGAAGGCCTTGTCAAATAGGTGTTTCTTCAGGTTCATGACAGAGGAGGGGTCACACTACCACCAGGGTCATAGAACTACTACTGGAAATGCCCTCAACTCCTATGAAAGCCTTGTCAAATAGGTGTTTCTTCAGGTTCATGGTACAGAGGAAGGGTCACACTACCACCAGGGTCATAGAACTACTCCTGGAAATGCCCTCAATGCCTATGAAAGCCTTGTCAAATAGGTGTTTCTTCAGGTTCATGGTACAGAGGAGGGGTCACACTACCACCAGGGTCATAGAACTACTACTGGAAATGCCCTCAACTCCTATGAAAGCCTTGTCAAATAGGTGTTTCTTCAGGTTCATGGTACAGAGGATGTTACACACTACCACCAGGGTCATAGAACTACTCCTGGAAATGCCCTCAACTCCTATGAAAGCCTTGTCAAATAGGTGTTTCTTCAGGTTCATGGTACAGAGGAGGGGTCACACTACCACCAGGGTCATAGAACTACTCCTGGAAATGCCCTCAACTCCTATGAAAGCCTTGTCAAATAGGTGTTTCTTCAGGTTGATGGTACAGAGGAGGGGTCACACTACCACCAGGGTCATAGAGCTACTACTGGAAATGCCCTCAACTCCTATGAAAGCCTTGTCAAATAGGTGTTTCTTCAGGTTCATGGTACAGAGGAGGTCACACTACCACCAGGGTCATAGAACTACTCCTGGAAATGCCCTCAACTCCTATGAAAGCCTTGTCAAATAGGTGTTTCTTCAGGTTCATGGTACAGAGGAGGGGTCACACTACCACCAGGGTCATAGAACTGCTACTGGAAATGCCCTCAACTCCTATGAAAGCCTTGTCAAATAGGTGTTTCTACAGGTTCATGACAGAGGAGGGGTCACACTACCACCAGGGTCATAGAACTACTACTGGAAATGCCCTCAACTCCTATGAAAGCCTTGTCAAATAGGTGTTTCTTCAGGTTCATGGTAAAGAGGAGGGTCACACTACCACCAGGGTCATAGAACTACTCCTGGAAATGCCTCAACTCCTATGAAAGCCTTGTCAAATAGGTATTTCTTCAGGTTCATGGTACAGAGGAGGGGTCACACTACCACCAGGGTCATAGAACTACTACTGGAAATGCCCTCAACTCCTATGAAAGCCTTGTCAATTAGGTGTTTCTTCAGGTTCATGACAAAGGAGGGGTCACACTACCACCAGGGTCATAGAACTACTCCTGGAAATGCCCTAAACTCCTATGAAAGCCTTGTCAAATAGGTGTTTCTTCAGGTTCATGGTACAGAGGAGGGGTCACACTACCACCAGGGTCATAGAACTACTACTGGAAATGCCCTCAACTCCTATGAAGGCCTTGTCAAATAGGTGTTTCTTCAGGTTCATGACAGAGGAGGGGTCACACTACCACCAGGGTCATAGAACTACTACTGGAAATGCCCTCAACTCCTATGAAAGCCTTGTCAAATAGGTGTTTCTTCAGGTTCATGGTACAGAGGAAGGGTCACACTACCACCAGGGTCATAGAACTACTCCTGGAAATGCCCTCAATGCCTATGAAAGCCTTGTCAAATAGGTGTTTCTTCAGGTTCATGGTACAGAGGAGGGGTCACACTACCACCAGGGTCATAGAACTACTACTGGAAATGCCCTCAACTCCTATGAAAGCCTTGTCAAATAGGTGTTTCTTCAGGTTCATGGTACAGAGGAGGGGTCACACTACCACCAGGGTCATAGAACTACTCCTGGAAATGCCCTCAACTCCTATGAAAGCCTTGTCAAATAGGTGTTTCTTCAGGTTCATGGTACAGAGGAGGGGTCACACTACCACCAGGGTCATAGAACTACTCCTGGAAATGCCCTCAACTCCTATGAAAGCCTTGTCAAATAGGTGTTTCTTCAGGTTCATGGTACAGAGGAGGGGTCACACTACCACCAGGGTCATAGAACTACTGGAAATGCCTCAACTCCTATGAAAGCCTTGTCAAATAGGTGTTTCTTCAGGTTCATGGTACAGAGGAGGGGTCACACTACCACCAGGGTCATAGAACTACTCCTGGAAATGACCTCAACTCCTATGAAAGCCTTGTCAAATAGGTGTTTCTTCAGGTTCATGACAGAGGAGGGGTCACACTACCACCAGGGTCATAGAACTACTCCTGGAAATGCCCTCAACTCCTATGAAAGCCTTGTCAAATAGGTGTTTCTTCAGGTTCATGGTACAGAGGAGGGGTCACACTACCACCAGGGTCATAGAACTGCTACTGGAAATGCCCTCAACTCCTATGAAAGCCTTGTCAAATAGGTGTTTCTACAGGTTCATGACAGAGGAGGGGTCACACTACCACCAGGGTCATAGAACTACTACTGGAAATGCCCTCAACTCCTATGAAGGCCTTGTCAAATAGGTGTTTCTTCAGGTTCATGACAGAGGAGGGGTCACACTACCACCAGGGTCATAGAACTACTAGTGGAAATGCCCTCAACTCCTATGAAGGCCTTGTCAAATAGGTGTTTCTTCAGGTTCATGACAGAGGAGGGGTCACACTACCACCAGGGTCATAGAGCTACTACTGGAAATGCCCTCAACTCCTATGAAAGCCTTGTCAAATAGGTGTTTCTTCAGGTTCATGGTACAGAGGAGGGGTCACACTACCACCAGGGTCATAGAACTACTCCTGGAAATGCCCTCAACTCCTATGAAAGCCTTGTCAAATAGGTGTTTCTTCAGGTTCATGGTACAGAGGAGGGGTCACACTACCACCAGGGTCATAGAACTGCTACTGGAAATGCCCTCAACTCCTATGAAAGCCTTGTCAAATAGGTGTTTCTTCAGGTTCATGACAGAGGAGGGTCACACTACCACCAGGGTCATAGAACTACTACTGGAAATGCCCTCAACTCCTATGAAAGCCTTGTCAAATAGGTGTTTCTTCAGGTTCATGGTACAGAGGAGGGGTCACACTACCACCAGGGTCATAGAACTACTCCTGGAAATGCCCTCAACTCCTATGAAAGCCTTGTCAAATAGGTATTTCTTCAGGTTCATGGTACAGAGGAGGGGTCACACTACCACCAGGGTCATAGAACTACAACTGGAAATTACCTCAACTCCTATGAAAGCCTTGTCAATTAGGTGTTTCTTCAGGTTCATGACAAAGGAGGGGTCACACTACCACCAGGGTCATATAACTACTCCTGGAAATGCCCTCAACTCCTATGAAAGCCTTGTCAAATAGGTGTTTCTTCAGGTTCATGGTACAGAGGAGGGGTCACACTACCACCAGGGTCATAGAACTACTACTGGAAATGCCCTCAACTCCTATGAAAGCCTTGTCAAATAGGTGTTTCTTCAGGTTCATGGTACAGAGGAGGGGTCACACTACCACCAGGGTCATAAAACTACCCCTGGAAATATCCACAACTCCGACGAAAGCCTTATCAAAGAGATATTCTAAGTGTATACATTCATAAGTATATACATACGCCATCTTGCATTGGCTCATGCTGCCCTCCCGGAGCTCATCTTTAATCCTAGAATCTAGTCCGGTTGATAGGTGGTCTTCTGGACAGCATGTGGGTAGTTTTAAGCCACTCGGCGGCGGCTGAAAAATCCCAGCTTGGTGGCACCGGGCAGGGATTGAACTTGCGTTGTCCCGAATGTGGCGCCATCATGCTATCCACTCAGCCACCACCTCCCCCACTGCTCTTCACCATGGACGGGCTTGTCAACCTGGTGGAGAGAGAGGTAGGTTAGGGTAGCTTAGGGTAGGGTAAGGTAGGTTAGGTAAGGAGGAGAGGCTAGATTTGGCAGGGAGGGAGAGATATGGCAGGGACACAGGCAGGGAGAGAGTGATTTGGCAGGGACAGAGGCAGGGAGAGGGAAATATTTGGCAGAGACATGTAAAGAGAGCAGGGGAGGACACATAGCTGGGAGTTTTAGTAGAGGACCTGGAAACAGTGCTCAGAAGGGAAAGACTCCGATGGTTTGGACATGTAAAGAGAGCAGGGGAGGATACAGTGCTGGGAGTTTTAGTAGAGGACCTGGAAACAGTGCTCAGAAGGGAAAGACTCCAATAGTTTGGACATGTAAAGAGAGCAGGGGAGGACACAGTGCTGGGAGTTTTAGTAGAGGACCTGGAAACAGTGCCCAGAAGGGAAGGACTCCGATGGTTTGGACATGTAAAGAGAGCAGGGGAGGACACAGTGCTGGGAGTTTTAGTAGAGGACCTGGAAACAGTGCTCAGAAGGGAAAGACTCCGATGGTTTGGACATGTAAAGAGAGCAGGGGAGGATACAGTGCTGGGAGTTTTAGTAGAGGACCTGGAAACAGTGCTCAGAAGGGAAAGACTCTGATGGTTTGGACATGTAAAGAGAGCAGGGGAGGACACAGTGCTGGGAGTTTTAGTAGAGGACCTGAAAACAGTGCTCAGAAGGGAAAGACTCCGATGGTTTGGACATGTAAAGAGAACAGGGGAGGATACAGTGCTGGAAGTTTTAGTAGAGGACCTGAAAACAGTGCCCAGAAGGGAAAGACTCCGATGGTTTGGACATGTAAAGAGAACAGGGGAGGATACAGTGCTGGAAGTTTTAGTAGAGGACCTGGAAACAGTGCTCAGAAGGGAAAGACTCCAATGGTTTAGACATGTAAAGAGAGCAGGGGAGGACACAGTGCTGGAAGTTTTAGTAGAGGACCTGGAAACAGAGCTCAGAAGGGAAAGACTCTGGACATGTAAAGAGAGCAGGGGAGGACACAGTGCTGGGAGTGTTGGAGAGATTGGAGGTAGAAGGAAGGAGACCAGTTGGTAGACCTAGGAAAACAGGGAGAAGGTGTGTACAGGAAGACTTAGCAGTGGTGGGATTGGATGAGCATTGGGCAGAAGACAGAGCAGAATGGAGGTAGAAGGAAGGAGACCAGTTGGTAGACCTAGGAAAACGTGGAGAAGGTGTGTACAGGAAGACTTGGGATTGATAGGACCGTATAAGCATTGGGCGGAAGACAGAGTAGAATGGAGGAGAGCCATAAAGCGTCCAACCGCTCAGGAAAATTGAATTAAATGGACCTTAACCTAAATAATGATGATAATGACATTGTACTTACCAGGAATTGAGTGGTCATAGTAGTAGTAGTAGTAGTAGTAGTATCAGCTGTCATGGAAGTACTATATAAGGGATTCAATAGTACACATAGTAGCTGTATAGAGGATTTAATAGTACATATATCAGTATAGAGGATAGTAATAGTAATAGTAGTAGTAGTCTCAGCGATCTCCTTGAGTCCGTCGTCAATGTAGATGTAGTCCCACACCTCCACCACCTTAGTAAGATTGATGTGGCTGACGTCAACAACATCCGCCGAGCACATCTCACAGAACTCCTTGTCCGGGGCGAGCTTGACCCAGCCGCCAACCTTCAGCCAGCTCGATCTCCGCCGACGCTCCCTGGGAAAGGTCAGGTCAGGTTAGGTTAGGTTGCGAGAGGTCATGGTGGGGTCAAACGAGGGTGGGTTATGTTTAGGAGGCAAGTAAAGAAATGGAAAAATCACTGGGCTATTTTTTTATATGTTTTTTTTTTTTTTTGTGTGTGTGTGTGTGTTTGTGTGTGTGTGTGTGTGTGTGTGTGTGTGTGTGTGTGTGTGTGTGTGTAGTGGAAGGCAGGGTACAGGGTTCCTCTCAAGACCTTTCAAGACCTTCATCAGTCCATTACCTGGCTATTAAATGTGGTGCAGGACTTCAGTAGTAATGCAAACCTTACCTTTCAAGACCTTCATCAGTCCATTACCTGGCTATTAAATGTGGTGCAGGACTTCAGTAGTAATACAAACCTTACCTTTCAAGACCTTCATCAGTCCATTACCTGGCTATTAAATGTGGTGCAGGACTTCAGTAGTAATACAAACCTTACCTTTCAAGACCTTCATCAGTCCATTACCTGGCTATTAAATGTGGTGCAGAACTTTAGTAATACAAACCTTACCTTTCAAGACCTTCATCAGTCCATTACCTGGCTATTAAATGTGGTGCAGGACTTCAGTAGTAATACAAACCTTACCTTTCAAGACCTTCATCAGTCCATTACCTGGCTATTTAATGAGGTGCAGAGCTTCAAGATTCTCTATTAGTTTCTCTTTGCATTTTTTCCCCTTTCCAATCTCCCTTTCTCTCTTACTGGCTCCCATTCCCTTTCCATCCCCAACATTCCCTTACAAATACCACAAGATAAACACCCCACTATCTATCACAGAGGCAGAGAAAGGCATGGGAGTGTTACGCTACCAGGCTACCAGTGAAGGCCAAATACGTGCCAACCACAGCGGACGGGTTGATGTGGAGCAGCACTGAGGTAAATTCTTCTCACCCAACCCTTGCTTTTGTTAGGTAACCAAATACTTCCTGATACTATTTAAACATACATAATTAAGGCAACAATTATGAGATACAGAGAAATGATGAACTGGAGGTAAAGACAGAACACACAGAGATAAGAGACAGAACTAGACATAAGGAAAAGAGTTATGAGATAGAGAGAAATGATGATCTGTGAGGTAAAGACAGAACACACAAAGAGAGACAGAACTAGACAGGAGGCAAGAGTTATGAGATAGAGAGAAATGATGAACTGTGAGGTAAAGACAGAACACACAGAGATAAGAGACAGAACTAGACATAAGGAAAAGAGTTATGAGATAGAGAGAAATGATGATCTGTGAGGTAAAGACAGAACACACAAAGAGAGACAGAACTAGACAGGAGGCAAGAGTTATGAGATAGAGAGAAATGATGAACTGTGAGGTAAAGACAGAACACACAAAGAGAGACAGAACTAGACATAAGGCAAGAGTTATGAGATAGAGAGAAATGATGGTCTGTGAGGTAAAGACAGAACACACAAAGAGAGACAGAACTAGACAGGAGGCAAGAGTTATGAGATAGAGAGAAATGATGAACTGTGAGGTAAAGACAGAACACACAAAGAGAGACAGAACTAGACAGGAGGCAAGAGTTATGAGATAGAGAGAAATGATGAACTGTGAGGTAAAGACAGAACACACAAAGAGAGACAGAACCAGACATAAGGCAAGAGTTACGAGGTAGAGAGAAATGATGATCTGTGAGGTAAAGACAGAACACACAAAGAGAGACAGAACTAGACATAAGGCAAGAGTTACGAGGTAGAGAGAAATGATGAACTGTGAGGTAAAGACAGAACACACAGAGATAAGAGAGAGACAGAACTATTATAAAGAGGAGTGGGAGAAAGAATTTATATTAGAGTTGGCTGACGATTAGAAGTGTATCTTGGTATGTAAGGAAAATTGTATAGAAGTGTGTGAGTGCCCTATAAGGAACAGCTGGCTGGGATGATTTAGAGAGAGCGATCGAGGACTAATTAAAAAGATGAGAGGGCAATCAAGATATATATATGAGGAAGAATGAATTAACTGTGAGGTAAAGACAGAACATTTGAAACATTTAAAACATTTGAAACTTTTCTTAATAGCCCATTAGGTACAGTTAAATATGTTTTTGCATGTATTGTTAGAGGCCAGCCTTTACATAACACACAGAGATAAGAGAGAGGCAGAACGAGATACAAGGCTATCTCGACCGGTAGGCGCTGTATCGCAATTTTGAGACCAGAAATGGCTTTGCCGTCACATACTCTCTCAGGAAAGTCCCCATTTGCAAGGAAATAGCCCCAATAACGTAGATAGGTTTCCAGATTTTGCTCGAAAACCCACACATACGTTACACCTCCTGCTGTATGGAGACCTTGAGCAGGGATTTTATGTACCGCCCAAAAAAGTTATAAATCGGGTTCTAATGAGTGTAACTACTCCTGGAAATGCCCTCAACTCCTATGAAAGCCTTGTCAAATTGGTGTTTCTTCAGGTTCATGGTACAGAGGAGGGGTCACACTACCACCAGGGTCATAGAACTACTACTGGAAATGCCCTCAACTCCTATGAAGGCCTTGTCAAATGGGTGTTTCTTCAGGTTCATGGTACAGAGGAAGGGTCACACTACCACCAGGGTCATAGAGCTGCTACTGGAAATGCCCTCAACTCCTATGAAAGCCTTGTCAAATAGGTGTTTCTTCAGGTTCATGGTACAGAGGAGGGGTCACACTACCACCAGGGTCATAGAACTACTACTGGAAATGCCCTCAACTCCTATGAAGGCCTTGTCAAATGGGTGTTTCTTCAGGTTCATGGTACAGAGGAAGGGTCACACTACCACCAGGGTCATAGAACTACTACTGGAAATGCCCTCAACTCCTATGAAAGCCTTGTCAAATAGGTGTTTCTTCAGGTTCATGGTACAGAGGAGGGGTCACACTACCAGTGTCATAGACCTACTACTGGAATTGCCCTCAACTCCTATGAAAGCCTTGTCAAATAGGGGTTTCTTCAGGTTCATGGTACAGAGGAGGGGTCACACTACCACCAGGGTCATAGAACTACTACTGGAAATGCCCTCAACTCCTATGAAAGCCTTGTCAAATAGGTGTTTCTTCAGGTTCGTGGTACAGAGGAGGTCACACTACCACCAGGGTCATAGAACTACTCCTGAAATGCCCTCAACTCCTATGAAAGCCTTGTCAAATAGGTGTTTCTTCAGGTTCATGGTACAGAGGGTCACACTACCACCAGGCTCATGGAACTACTCCTGGAAATGCCCTCAACTCCTATGAAAGCCTTGTCAAATAGGTGTTTCTTCAGGTTCATGGTACAGAGGAGGGGTCACACTACCACCAGGGTCATAGAACTACTCCTGGAAGTGCCCTCAACTCCTATGAAAGCCTTGTCAAATAGGTGTTTCTTCAGGTTCATGGTACAGAGGAGGGGTCACACTACCACCAGGGTCATAGAACTACTCCTGGAAATGCCCTCAACTCCTATGAAAGCCTTGTCAAATAGGTGTTTCTTCAGGTTCATGGTACAGAGGAGGGGTCACACTACCACCAGGGTCATAGAACTACTACTGGAAATGCCCTCAACTCCTATGAAAGCCTTGTCAAATAGGTGTTTCTTCAGGTTCATGGTACAGAGGAAGGGTCACACTACCACCAGGGTCATAGAACTACTCCTGGAAATGCCCTCAATGCCTATGAAATCCTTGTCAAATAGGTGTTTCTTCAGGTTCATGGTACAGAGGAGGGGTCACACTACCACCAGGGTCATAGAACTACTACGGAAATGCCTCAACTCCTATGAAAGCCTTGTCAAATAGGTGTTTCTTCAGGTTCATGGTACAGAGGAGGGTCACACTACCACCAGGGTCATAGAACTACTCCTGAAATGCCCTCAACTCCTATGAAAGCCTTGTCAAATAGGTGTTTCTTCAGGTTCATGGTACAGGAGGGGTCACACTACCACCAGGGTCATAGAACTACTCCTGGAAATGCCCTCAACTCCTATGAAAGCCTTGTCAAATAGGTGTTTCTTCAGGTTCATGGTACAGAGGAGGGTCACACTACCACCAGGGTCATAGAACTACTACTGGAAATGCCCTCAACTCCTGAAAGCCTTGTCAAATAGGTGTTTCTTCAGGTTCATGGTACAGAGGAGGGGTCACACTACCACCAGGGTCATAGAACTACTCCTGGAAATGCCCTCAACTCCTATGAAAGCCTTGTCAAATAGGTGTTTCTTCAGGTTCATGACAGAGGAGGTCACACTACCACCAGGGTCATAGAACTACTCCTGAAATGCCCTCAACTCCTATGAAAGCCTTGTCAAATAGGTGTTTCTTCAGGTTCATGGTACAGAGGAGGTCACACTACCACCAGGGTCATAGAACTGCTACTGGAAATGCCCTCAACTCCTATGAAAGCCTTGTCAAATAGGTGTTTCTACAGGTTCATGACAGAGGAGGGTCACACTACCACCAGGGTCATAGAACTACTACTGGAAATGCCCTCAACTCCTATGAAGGCCTTGTCAAATAGGTGTTTCTTCAGGTTCATGACAGAGGAGGGTCACACTACCACCAGGGTCATAGAACTACTACTGGAAATGCCCTCAACTCCTATGAAAGCCTTGTCAAATAGGTGTTTCTTTAGGTTCATGGTACAGAGGAGGGTCACACTACCACCAGGGTCATAGAACTACTCCTGGAAATGCCCTCAACTCCTATGAAAGCCTTGTCAAATAGGTGTTTCTTCAGGTTCATGGTACAGAGGAGGGTCACACTACCACCAGGGTCATAGAACTACTACTGGAAATGCCCTCAACTCCTATGAAAGCCTTGTCAAATAGGTGTTTCTTCAGGTTCATGGTACAGAGGAGGGTCACACTACCACCAGGGTCATAGAACTACTCCTGAAATGCCCTCAACTCCTATGAAAGCCTTGTCAAATAGGTGTTTCTTCAGGTTCATGACAGAGGAGGGGTCACACTACCACCAGGGTCATAGAACTACTCCTGGAAATGCCCTCAACTCCTATGAAAGCCTTGTCAAATAGGTGTTTCTTCAGGTTCATGGTACAGAGGAGGTCACACTACCACCAGGGTCATAGAACTGCTACTGGAAATGCCCTCAACTCCTATGAAAGCCTTGTCAAATAGGTGTTTCTACAGGTTCATGACAGAGGAGGGGTCACACTACCACCAGGGTCATAGAACTACTACTGGAAATGCCCTCAACTCCTATGAAGGCCTTGTCAAATAGGTGTTTCTTCAGGTTCATGACAGAGGAGGGGTCACACTACCACCAGGGTCATAGAACTACTACTGGAAATGCCCTCAACTCCTATGAAAGCCTTGTCAAATAGGTGTTTCTTCAGGTTCATGGTACAGAGGTGGGGGGTCACACAACCCCCAGGGTAATAGAACTACTCCTGGAAATGCCCTCAACTCCTATGAAAGCCTTGTCAAATAGGTGTTTCTTCAGGTTCATGGTACAGAGGAGGGTCACACTACCACCAGGGTCATAGAACTACTCCTGGAAATGCCATAAACTCCTCTGAAAGCCTATTCAAATATGTGTTTATACAGTTTCAGGGGACAGAGGAGGGGTCACACTACCACCAGGGTCATAGAACTACTACTGGAAATGCCCTCAACTCCTATGAAAGCCTTGTCAAATAGGTGTTTCTTCAGGTTCATGGTACAGAGGAGGGGTCACACTACCACCAGGGTCATAGAACTACTACTGGAAATGCCCTCAACTCCTATGAAGGCCTTGTCAAATAGGTGTTTCTTCAGGTTCATGACAGAGGAGGGGTCACACTACCACCAGGGTCATAGAACTACTACTGGAAATGCCCTCAACTCCTATGAAAGCCTTGTCAAATAGGTGTTTCTTCAGGTTGATGGTACAGAGGAGGTCACACTACCACCAGGGTCATAGAACTACTACTGGAAATGCCCACAACTCCTATGAAAGCCTTGTCAAATAGGTGTTTCTTCAGGTTCATGGTACAGAGGAGGGTCACACTACCACCAGGGTCATAGAACTACTCCTGGAAATGCCCTAAACTCCTATGAAAGCCTTGTCAAATAGGTGTTTCTTCAAGTTCATGGTACAGAGGAGGGGTCACACTACCACCAGGGTCCTAGAACTGAAACTGGAAATGCCCTCAACTCCTATGAAAGCCTTGTCAAATAGGTGTTTCTACAGGTTCATGACAGAGGAGGTCACACTACCACCAGGGTCATAGAACTACTACTGGAAATGCCCTCAACTCCTATGAAAGCCTTGTCAAATAGGTGTTTCTTCAGGTTCATGGTACAGAGGAGGGTCACACTACCACCAGGATCATAGAACTACTCCTGGAAATGCCCTCAACTCCTATGAAAGCCTTGTCAAATAGGTATTTCTTCAGGTTCATGGTACAGAGGAGGGTCACACTACCACCAGGGTCATAGAACTACTACTGGAAATCCCCTCAACTCCTATGAAAGCCTTGTCAATTAGGTGTTTCTTCAGGTTCATGACAAAGGAGGGGTCACACTACCACCAGGGTCATAGAACTACTCCTGGAAATGCCCTAAACTCCTATGAAAGCCTTGTCAAATAGGTGTTTCTTCAGGTTCATGGCACAGAGGAGGGTCACACTACCACCAGGGTCATAGAACTACTACTGGAAATGCCCTCAACTCCTATGAAGGCCTTGTCAAATAGGTGTTTCTTCAGGTTCATGACAGAGGAGGGTCACACTACCAGGGTCATAGAACTACTACTGGAAATGCCCTCAACTCCTATGAAAGCCTTGTCAAATAGGTGTTTCTTCAGGTTCATGGTACAGAGGAGGGGTCACACTACCACCAGGGTCATAGAACTACTACTGGAAATGCCCTCAACTCCTATGAAAGCCTTGTCAAATAGGTGTTTCTTCAGGTTCATGGTACAGAGGAGGGGTCACACCACCAGGGTCATAGAACTACTCCTGGAAATGCCCTCAACTCCTATGAAAGCCTTGTCAAATAGGTGTTTCTTCAGGTTCATGGTACAGAGGAGGGTCACACTACCACCAGGGTCATAGAACTACTCCTGGAAATGCCCTCAACTCCTATGAAAGCCTTGTCAAATAGGTGTTTCTTCAGGTTCATGGTACAGAGGAGGGGTCACACTACCACCAGGGTCATAGAACTACTACTGGAAATGCCCTCAACTCCTATGAAAGCCTTGTCAAATAGGTGTTTCTTCAGGTTCATGGTACAGAGGAGGGGTCACACTACCACCAGGGTCATAGAACTACTCCTGGAAATGCCCTCAACTCCTATGAAAGCCTTGTCAAATAGGTGTTTCTTCAGGTTCATGACAGAGGAGGGGTCACACTACCACCAGGGTCATAGAACTACTCCTGGAAATGCCCTCAACTCCTATGAAAGCCTTGTCAAATAGGTGTTTCTTCAGGTTCATGGTACAGAGGAGGGGTCACACTACCACCAGGGTCATAGAACTACTACTGGAAATGCCCTCAACTCCTATGAAAGCCTTGTCAAATAGGTGTTTCTTCAGGTTCATGGTACAGAGGAGGGGTCACACTACCACCAGGGTCATAGAACTACTCCTGGAAATGCCATAAACTCCTATGAAAGCCTTGTCAAATAGGTGTTTCTTCAGGTTCATGGTACAGAGGAGGGGTCACACTACCACCAGGGTCATAGAACTACTACTGGAAATGCCCTCAACTCCTATGAAAGCCTTGTCAAATAGGTGTTTCTTCAGGTTCATGGTACAGAGGAGGGTCACACTACCACCAGGGTCATAGAACTACTACTGGAAATGCCCTCAACTCCTATGAAAGCCTTGTCAAATAGGTGTTTCTTCAGGTTCATGACAGAGGAGGGGTCACACTACCACCAGGGTCATAGAACTACTACTGGAAATGCCCTCAACTCCTATGAAAGCCTTGTCAAATAGGTGTTTCTTCAGGTTGATGGTACAGAGGAGGTCACACTACCACCAGGGTCATAGAGCTACTACTGGAAATGCCCTCAACTCCTATGAAAGCCTTGTCAAATAGGTGTTTCTTCAGGTTCATGGTACAGAGGAGGGTCACTACCACCAGGGTCATAGAACTACTCCTGGAAATGCCCTCAACTCCTATGAAAGCCTTGTCAAATAGGTGTTTCTTCAGGTTCATGGTACAGAGGAGGGGTCACACTACCACCAGGGTCATAGAACTGCTACTGGAAATGCCCTCAACTCCTATGAAAGCCTTGTCAAATAGGTGTTTCTACAGGTTCATGACAGAGGAGGGTCACACTACCACCAGGGTCATAGAACTACTACTGGAAATGCCCTCAACTCCTATGAAAGCCTTGTCAAATAGGTGTTTCTTCAGGTTCATGGTACAGAGGAGGGTCACACTACCACCAGGGTCATAGAACTACTCCTGGAAATGCCCTCAACTCCTATGAAAGCCTTGTCAAATAGGTATTTCTTCAGGTTCATGGTACAGAGGAGGGGTCACACTACCACCAGGGTCATAGAACTACTACTGGAAATCCCCTCAACTCCTATGAAAGCCTTGTCAATTAGGTGTTTCTTCAGGTTCATGACAAAGGAGGGGTCACACTACCACCAGGGTCATAGAACTACTCCTGGAAATGCCCTAAACTCCTATGAAAGCCTTGTCAAATAGGTGTTTCTTCAGGTTCATGGTACAGAGGAGGGGTCACACTACCACCAGGGTCATAGAACTACTACTGGAAATGCCCTCAACTCCTATGAAGGCCTTGTCAAATAGGTGTTTCTTCAGGTTCATGACAGAGGAGGGGTCACTACCACCAGGGTCATAGAACTACTGGATATTCCCTCAACTCCTATGAAAGACTTTTCAATTAGGTGTTTCTTCAGGTTCATGGTACAGAGGAGGGTTCACACTACCAACAGGGTCATAGAACTACTACTGGAAATGCCCTCAACGCCTATGAAAGCCTTGTCAAATAGGTGTTTCTTCAGGTTCATGGTACAGAGGAGGGGTCACACTACCACCAGGGTCATAGAACTACTACTGGAAATGCCCTCAACTCCTATGAAAGCCTTGTCAAATAGGTGTTTCTTCAGGTTCATGGTGCAGAGGAGGGTCACACTACCACCAGGGTCATAGAACTACTCCTGAAATGCCCTCAACTCCTATGAAAGCCTTGTCAAATAGGTGTTTCTTCAGGTTCATGGTACAGAGGAGGGTCACACTACCACCAGGGTCATAGAACTACTCCTGGAAATGCCCTCAACTCCTATGAAAGCCTTGTCAAATAGGTGTTTCTTCAGGTTCATGGTACAGAGGAGGGGTCACACTACCACCAGGGTCATAGAACTACTGGAAATGCCCTCAACTCCTAAGAAAGCCTTGTCAAATAGGTGTTTCTTCAGGTTCATGGTACAGAGGAGGTCACACTACCACCAGGGTCATAGAACTACTCCTGGAAATGCCCTCAACTCCTATGAAAGCCTTGTCAAATAGGTGTTTCTTCAGGTTCATGACAGAGGAGGTCACACTACCACCAGGGTCATAGAACTACTCCTGGAAATGCCCTCAACTCCTATGAAAGCCTTGTCAAATAGGTGTTTCTTCAGGTTCATGGTACAGAGGAGGGGTCACACTACCACCAGGGTCATAGAGCTGCTACTGGAAATGCCCTCAACTCCTATGAAAGCCTTGTCAAATAGGTGTTTCTACAGGTTCATGACAGAGGAGGGGTCACACTACCACCAGGGTCATAGAACTACTACTGGAAATGCCCTCAACTCCTATGAAGGCCTTGTCAAATAGGTGTTTCTTCAGGTTCATGAAAGAGGAGGGTCACACTACCTCCAGGGTCATAGAACTACTAGTGGAAATGCCTCAACTCCTATGAAGGCCTTGTCAAATAGGTGTTTCTTCAGGTTCATGACAGAGGAGGGGTCACACTACCACCAGGGTCATAGAGCTACTACTGGAAATGCCCTCAACTCCTATGAAAGCCTTGTCAAATAGGTGTTTCTTCAGGTTCATGGTACAGAGGAGGGGTCACACTACCACCAGGGTCATAGAACTACTCCTGGAAATGCCCTCAACTCCTATGAAAGCCTTGTCAAATAGGTGTTTCTTCAGGTTCATGGTACAGAGGAGGGGTCACACTACCACCAGGGTCATAGAACTGCTACTGGAAATGCCCTCAACTCCTATGAAAGCCTTGTCAAATAGGTGTTTCTACAGGTTCATGACAGAGGAGGGGTCACACTACCACCAGGGTCATAGAACTACTACTGGAAATGCCCTCAACTCCTATGAAAGCCTTGTCAAATAGGTGTTTCTTCAGGTTCATGTTACAGAGGAGGGGTCACACTACCACCAGGGTCATAGAACTACTCCTGGAAATGCCCTCAACTCCTATGAAAGCCTTGTCAAATAGGTATTTCTTCAGGTTCATGGTACAGAGGAGGGTCACACTACCACCAGGGTCATAGAACTACTACTCGACAGCCCCTCAACTCCTATGAAAGCCTTGTCAATTAGGTGTTTCTTCAGGTTCATGACAGAGGAGGGGTCACACTACCACCAGGGTCATAGAACTACTCCTGGAAATGCCCTCAACTCCTATGAAAGCCTTGTCAAATAGGTGTTTCTTCAGGTTCATGGTACAGAGGAGGGGTCACACTACCACCAGGGTCATAGAACTACTACTGAAATGCCTCAACTCCTATGAAAGCCTTGTCAAATAGGTGTTTCTTCAGGTTCATGGTACAGAGGAGGGTCACACTACCACCAGGGTCATAGAACTACTACTGGAAATGCCTCAACTCCTATGAAAGCCTTGTCAAATAGGTGTTTCTTCAGGTTCATGGTACAGAGGAGGGTCACACTACCACCAGGGTCATAGAACTACTCCTGGAAATGCCCTCAACTCCTGAAAGCCTTGTCAAATAGGTGTTTCTTCAGGTTCATGGTACAGAGGAGGGGTCACACTACCACCAGGGTCATAGAACTACTACTGGAAATGCCCTCAACTCCTATGAAAGCCTTGTCAAATAGGTGTTTCTTCAGGTTCATGGTACAGAGGACTGGTCACACTACCAACAGGGTCATCGAACTACTACTGGAAATGCCCTCAACTCCTATGAAAGCCTTGTCAAATAGGTGTTTCTTCAGGTTCATGGTACAGAGGAGGGGTCACACTACCACCAGGGTCATAGAACTACTACTGGAAATGCCCTCAACTCCTATGAAAGCCTTGTCAAATAGGTGTTTCTTCAGGTTCATGGTACAGATGAGGGGTCACACTAACACCAGGGTCATAAAACTA
Organism: Eriocheir sinensis; assembly: GCF_024679095.1. Classification (NCBI taxonomy): domain Eukaryota; kingdom Metazoa; phylum Arthropoda; class Malacostraca; order Decapoda; family Varunidae; genus Eriocheir; species Eriocheir sinensis. The sequence continues at coordinate 53,482 of NW_026112213.1, forward strand.
CCCTGGAAATATCCACAACTCCGAAAGCCTTATCAAAGAGATATTCTAAGTGTATACATTCATAAGTATATACATACGCCTTGCATTGGCTCATGCTGCCCTCCCGGAGCTCATCTTTAATCCTAGAATCTAGAGTCCGGGTTGATAGGTGGTCTTCTGGACAGCATGTGGGTAGTTTTAAGCCACTCGGAGGCGGCTGAAAAATCCCAGCTTGGTGGCACCGGGCAGGGATTGAACTTGCGTTGTCCTGAATGTGGCGCCATCATGCTATCCACTCAGCCACCGCCTCCCCCACTGCTCCGTCCATGGTAGGGTTGCCCACACGGGTCACCTCGGCGCGGGTAAGACAAGACTTCTTCACCATGGACGGGCTTGTCAACCTGGTGGAGAGAGAGGTAGGTTAGGGTAGCTTAGGGTAGGGTAAGGTAGGTTAGGTAAGGAGGAGAGGCTAGATTTGGCAGGGAGGGAGAGATATGGCAGGGACACAGGCAGGGAGAGAGTGATTTGGCAGGGACAGAGGCAGGAAACATTTGGCAGAGACATGTAAAGAGAGCAGGGGAGGACACAGTGCTGGGAGTTTTAGTAGAGGACCTGGAAACAGTGCTCAGAAGGGAAAGACTCCGATGGTTTGGACATGTAAAGAGAGCAGGGGAGGACACAGTGCTGGGAGTTTTAGTAGAGGACCTGGAAACAGTGCCCAGAGGAAAGACTATGGTTTGGACATGTAAAGAGAGCAGGGGAGGACACAGTGCTGGGAGTTTTAGTAGAGGACCTGAAAACAGTGCTCAGAAGGGAAGGACTCCAATGGTTTGGACATGTAAAGAGAGCAGGGGAGGATACAGTGCTGGGAGTTTTAGTAGAGGACCTGGAAACAGTGCTCAGAAGGGAAAGACTCCAATGGTTTGGACATGTAAAGAGAGCAGGGGAGGATACAGTGCTGGGAGTTTTAGTAGAGGACCTGGAAACAGTGCTCAGAAGGAAGACTGATGGTTTGGACAGGTAAAGAGAGCAGGAGGATACAGTGCTGGGAGTTTTAGTAGAGGACCTGGAAACAGTGCTCAGAAGGGAAAGACGGTTTGGACATGTAAAGAGAGCAGGGAGGATACAGTGAAGAGAGTGTTGGAGAATGGAGGTAGAAGGAAGGAGACCAGTTGGCAGACCTAGGAATACATGGAGAAGGTGTGTACAGGAAGACTTGGGATTGATAGGACCGTATAAGCATTGGGCGGAAGACAGAGTAGAATGGAGGAGAGCCATAAAGCGTCCAACCGCTCAGGAAGATTGAATTAAATGGACCTTAACCTAAATAATGATGATAATGACATTGTACTTACCAGGGATTCAGTGGTCATAGTAGTAGTAGTATCACCGATCAGCTGTCATGGAAGTACTATATAAGGGATTCAATAGTACACATAGTAGCTGTATAGAGGATTTAATAGTACATATATCAGTATAGAGGATAGTAATAGTAGTAGTAGTAGTCTCAGCGATCTCCTTGAGTCCGTCGTCCATGTAGATGTAGTCCCACACCTCCACCACCTTAGTAAGACTGTCATAGCCGAGGTCAACAACATTGGCCGAGCGCACGTCATGGAAATCCTTGTCGGTGGTGAGCTTGACCCGGCCGCCAACCTTCCGCCAGCTCGATCTCTGCCGACGCTCCCTGGGAAAGGATCAGCATTCATTAGTCTCTCAAAGGTGTAGAGGCAATTATGTGGCTTCCTAAGAATAGCTTCCAAGGGCTTGTGGTCTGTCTCTACAACAATGTTATGTTTGCCGTACTGCTGTGAATGGAATCTCTCAACCCCAAACACTATAGCAAGTAGCTTTTTCTCTATCTGGGCAGAGTTTTTTTCAGATTTTGTCAATGACCTCACTGCATAATAACAATAATAATAATAAATTTGATTTCGCACATCGGCATATGTAAAGAACAGGACAAGTAAAGGAACGAGAACAAAATCGAGATAGCTACAGGGTGACCTTCTTGCATTATACAGGCCCATAGTGCAAGGCTTGAAGCATCTACACAAAGTAAGAGAGGTACAGCACTTACATCATAATGACCAGCAGGCGCCCTGACCACAAGGATGTCTTGCAGCTCCTGGAAGCCTTCATGCTGTGTCTCCTCCCAACAACAGTCATGCAGTGTTTTTCTCCAGCAGAACACGCAGCGGGTCTGTGAGTGTGGAAAGATTTTGTATGAATTATTTACCCACATAGTTGATCATGCCCAAAAACCTCTGACACTGTTTTGTTTTGTGGGACAGGAATAAACTCATCAACAGCTTCCACTTTTTGCTGATCAGTATGGATGACACTTTCAGTCAAAACATGACCAATATATTCAATTTGCTTGGTTTTCAGCTAGATCTTATTGGGCTCGGCTTCAGATTTGTCTCTCAGCATCTCTTTAGGACATCTTTAACCCAGTAGCTGCGGGGATCATGTTTCTTAAAGGCTCCTCCCCCTAAACGAGAAAAATGAGAAAAAAATCATCACTCACGCAAACCATTTCATAATATATATCAACGCATGTCTGATCAGTTTATGCATCATCTATTTTGGGGGGTTTATATCGTGGCAAAAATCTGGCCCATCGCTGCTACACGGTAAAGCCACAAATTTGGCCCGTCACTGCTACCGGGTTAATCTATGGTCATGTTCCTCTTCTGTGCACCGCCCATGCACCAAAATGTCATCCATCATGATCTCTACACCTTCACCAAAAGCCTCATGCATCCTTCTCTGGTATATTTCAGAGCTAGCTGCTTACTCCAAATGTAAGTCTAAGGTAGGCCTATATCTTCCAAAACAGGTATTAAAGGTCACCTATTTAGAAGTCTCATCAAATTTAAGTTGCCCAAAACCTTTAACCTGGTTGCAGCGACGGGACAAATTTGTGGCTTTACCGTGTAGCAGCGACGGGCCAAATTCGTGGCTTTACCGTATAGCAGCAACGGGCCAAATTTGTGGCTTTTTTTATCTTTGTCAATTACAAGCATACTATTGAGCCAGTCTGTGGGTGTATTTTCTTCAACAATGATACCTAATCTTTCCATATGGTCTATTCCTTCTTAAGTTTACCTCTCAGAGCAACAGTTATTTCTCTAGGAGGGTGAGCCACAGGGACAACACTTGGATCAAACTGTAATTCAACTGTTGGAAAGTTGGAAAGTTTTGTTTAGTGGGCAGCGCAACATCTGTGATCATATGCCAGAGAGAGACAGAAGGGGAAGGGATTATAGGAGAAGGGAACAGACCCCAGGAGACGGGACACAACCCCCGATTAATACCTGGTACCCATTCACTGCTGGGTGGACAGGGGCGTAGGGTATCGGAAAAGCCGCCCAAATTTTTCCACTCTGCCCAGGAATTGAACCCGGGCTCTCTCAGCCAAGTAATCTACCTGTACCATCCAGCAGGCATCCCAGTCCCTCAAATACATCAAAGAATTCCTCCAACATACCATTTGCACCATGAATTGTAGGCAATGTCCAGCGCACACCTGTGGTCGACGCATGTGTAGGCATTGGCACCCTTCAGCTGCATGGGCGGAACCTTAGACATCTGTGAGAGAGACAGAGAGATTGACAAATAATATAGAGGGAGAGGAAGATAACAGTAAGATACAGGGATTTTAACATGATGATGAGGTTAACCTGGTAGCAGCGATGGGCCAAATTTGTGGCTTTACCGTGTAGCAGCGACAGGCCAAATTTGTGCCATGATATAAACCCAAAAAAATAGATGATACATAATCTGATCGCAAATGCTTTGATATATATGAAATGGTTTGTGTGAGGGGTGATTTTTTTTCTCATTTTTCTCGCTTGGAGGGACCATTAAGAAACATGATTCCCGCTACTACTGGGTTAATATCTGTGTTTTTATGAGCGTTTTTTCAAGTTCATTGTGCAGAGGAAGGGTCAGACTACCAACAGGGTCAGTAAACTAACCCTGGAAATGCCCAAACACCTATGAAAGCCTTGTCAAGTATTTTTTTCTACAACAAAGTATACAGCTCAAGGGAACACACAAAAAAGTAAACTATATTAAAAAAAAAAAAGCCCGCTAGTCGCTGCTCCCAAATACCACGTGTCAATTCCTGTGCAGATGACAAAAACCTGGATCTTCAAGTCCCTCCCTGTCTTAGCCTGTGGGGGGAGTCTCAACGCCCTGCCCCTGCTGTGGGTGGTGTGGGGGGGTGTGGGGGTCTGGTGCAGGGCCCACAGCTCCACCGTCAGGCTCAGGGGGGAGTCTCCAGGTCTGACAGGTGCTGGGGGGGGGAAGGCACCATATCAGAACACTCCTTACCCTGAGAGCATGTCAAGATACATAACACAGTAACATTCAGTAGATATGTACCATTAAAACCTCTCTTGAACCCAGCTATTAAAACCTCTTGTAAACCCAGCCAGTAAAACCTCTTGTAAACCCAGCTATTAAAACATCTTGTAAACCCAGCTATTAAAACCTCTCTTGAACCCAGCTATTAAAACATCTTGTAAACCCAGCTATTAAAACCTCTTGTAAACCCAGCTATTAAAACCTCTCTTGAACCCAGCTATTAAAACCTCTCTTGAACCCAGCTATTAAAACCTCTCTTGAACCCAGCTATTAAAAACTCTCTTGAACCCAGCTATTAAAACCTCTCTTGAACCCAGCTATTAAAACCTCTTGTAAACCCAGCTATTAAAACCTCTTTTAAACCCAGCTATTAAAACCTCTCTTGAACCCAGCTATTAAAACCTCTCTTGAACCCAGCTATTAAAACCTCTTGTAAACCCAGCTATTAAAACCTCTCTTGAACCCAGCTATTAAAACCTCTTGAACCCAGCTATTAAAACCTCTCTTGAACCCAGCTATTAAAACCTCTCTTGAACCCAGCTATTAAAACCTCTCTTGAACCCAGCTATTAAAACCTCTCTTGAACCCAGCTATTAAAACCTCTCTTGAACCCAGCTATTAAAACCTCTCTTGAACCCAGCTATTAAAACCTCTCTTGAACCCAGCTATTAAAACCTCTTGTAAACCCAGCTATTAAAACCTCTCTTGAACCCAGCTATTAAAACCTCTTGAACCCAGCTATTAAAACCTCTCTTGAACCCAGCTATTAAAACCTCTCTTGAACCCAGCTATTAAAACCTCTTGTAAACCCAGCCATTAAAACCTCTCTTGAACCCAGCTATTAAAACCTCTTGTAAACCCAGCTATTAAAACCTCTCTTGAACCCAGCTATTAAAACCTCTTGTAAACCCAGCTATTAAAACCTCTCTTGAACCCAGCTATTAAAACCTCTTGTAAACCCAGCTATTAAAACCTCTCTTGAACCCAGCTATTAAAACCTCTTGTAAACCCAGCTATTAAAACCTCTCTTGAACCCAGCTATTAAAACCTCTTGTAAACCCAGCTATTAAAACCTCTTGTAAACCCAGCTATTAAAACCTCTTGTAAACCCAGCTATTAAAACCTCTCTTGAACCCAGCTATTAAAACCTCTTGTAAACCCAGCCATTAAAACCTCTCTTGAACCCAGCTATTAAAACCTCTCTTGAACCCAGCTATTAAAACCTCTTGTAAACCCAGCTATTAAAACCTCTCTTGAACCCAGCTATTAAAACCTCTCTTGAACCCAGCTATTAAAACCTCTCTTGAACCCAGCTATTAAAACCTCTCTTGAACCCAGCTATTAAAACCTCTTGTAAACCCAGCTATTAAAACCTCTTGTAAACCCAGCTATTAAAACCTCTTGTAAACCCAGCCATTAAAACCTCTCTTGAACCCAGCTATTAAAACCTCTCTTGAACCCAGCTATTAAAACCTCTTGTAAACCCAGCCATTAAAACCTCTTGTAAACCCAGCCATTAAAACCTCTTGTAAACCCAGCCATTAAAACCTCTTGTAAACCCAGCCATTAAAACCTCTCTTGAACCCAGCCATTAAAACCTCTTGTAAACCCAGCCATTAAAACCTCTTGTAAACCCAGCCATTAAAACCTCTTGTAAACCCAGCCATTAAAACCTTACCTTATCGCTTGTGTGAGTCTTCCCCTGCATAGGAACAGCTGCGTCATCCAGGGGTAGACCAGGGAATCAACCACTCATATCCACAGTAGACCAGGCAATCGACCACTCCTCCAGGGGCCGGTAGACCAGGAATTCAACCACTCAGCGGATGACCAGTGTTGTGTAGCTCTCCAGTCTGAAATCGAGGGAGTTTGTAACCTAACCGATCATGGATATTAATCAGTGTTTTTACTCAAAGACAAACTGTGTGCGATGAACATTCAGCGACTCGGAAATAATCACTGGATATTTACGACACAATAACAAAAATATCTGACATCACACCTGAACCATTGGATACCTGCGACATTATCAGTAAAGGCAATTAGGACACTCACTCACCAGGACGTCTCAGAACAAGTGCGCCGAGGACTATTATGGAGGCTAACATGGCGGTAGTCCGGGGCGTGGAACCTCATCAACGGTAGCGGTGTGTTCTGTGGTTGAGGCTCGGCCGTGGAGGTTTCTTGTAGACCCGGGTGGATGTGGTAATGCCCGGGTGGAGCAGCAACGGCCGTAGAGGGTTGGGATGTACACTGTAGTCTTATGTATACTGTAGAGTCTTATACTGTAGAGGCTTCCATGGCAAACGTTGCCTGTTCTTTACTAACTAGAGAGAGAGAGAAAGACACAGAGAGATTGAGAGATAGAGAGACAGACAGAGAGAGACAGAGAGAGAGATTGAGAGAGAGAGACAGAGCAACACACACACACAGACGTACGCACAGTGCAGTGAGGGAGAATTAAGCAACACACACACACACACACAGACGTACACAGTGCTGGGAGGGAGGAAGGACAGGCAGCATGGCGGTACATTGTTTATTACGGAACGAAATTCGCGTTACAGCTGCAAGGTGCTCTCAACCACAATGCCTTACAAAACCAGCAGTAGTTACCTCCTCCTGCTGCAGCGACCTCCCCAAGACGGAGGGCCCCCAGACCCCGCCCAGCGAGGATGCGCCTCCCCGGCCACCTGGTCAAAGCCTGGTCAACCAGTCAGCCAGAGAGGTGCGCCCCCGCCGACAGGGCCCAGAAGCCTTCCGCATCGGGCGGGTCACCACAGCCGCCTCTTCTTGCTGCTCAGGAACACAACAGGCTAAAAGGCAACAGTTACACACACGGACATATAAAAAAAAGAAATCCTAACCGACATCTCAGAGGGAGACGCCCAAAGGCGGCAGACTCAAACGCAGAACGGAAAACACCCGTTCTGTGAAAGAGCCAACCGTTGTACCCCTAACACCCTAGGCCCCACCAGCCTCCTCCTGTGAGGAAAACTGGTCCTCAGTTTGGGCAGCTCGTAAGGAGCTACCCTGACGGCAAAGCTGTAACACAGACTGGCCCGCGTACAACTCCGCCGCCTAAACTAACACCTTGCCAGACCTCCCTACGGGAGAATCTGACATCTATCTGCGCGTCTTTCAAGCGTTGCTCCGACTCTACCGCCCGACCACCCGTCCGCCGCCCGTTCCCACGTCGCCGCCCGTCCGCCCATCCGCCCCGCCCCTACCCGCCCGCAAGCGTGCGAGCAGAGGTACGACGAGCGTCAGTGCGGCGGAACGTAGCGTACGGGTTCCGTGCGTCAGCAGGGTGTGCACGGTTCAGCGTAGACGCTGCTGCCTGCCTACCTGACCGAGGGTGGGGTGCCCGCCCGACAACCTGACCGCAAGGTGGCCTGCCTACCTATCTGATGGCCCGACTTACAGCCTGACCACCAGATAGCTTGCCTGTCACCTGCTAGCCTGACTGCCAGGTGGCACACCCGCCCGTCGGCCTGATGGACAGACGGCCACGCCCATGCCTTCCTGACACAGTGATTAGCTAAGTCCCCCGCCAACACCCCACACAAAAAAGACACTCACACAAAAAAAAAACTCACACACCCTACATAACCTGCACCGTAGTGCTACCCCAAACCTCAGCAGCTCCCGCGTTGCACACCGCCACCGCCGTTGGTCGCCCGGCAGCATCCACCCAGCAGGGACAACAGCTAAAGAGCTAGGGAGGAAGGGGGTTATGGGGAAAAAAACATACATAGAAATGAAATCCTAGCAGTCACACAGCAACACACAGCAAAAGGTCAAACACACGGCAGGCCTGCCATCACACACACAAACACACACAGCACACACTAAACCAAATACCGTGGATATACCGTAGTGACGTGATGTGATGTCCTCGCTGCACGCGCCTCCGGACTGCCACACACACACACACGCTAGCTATTGGGTATAAACACACGGGAAAAAGGCATAGAAAAAAAAGACATCCTAAATAAAATAACACACACAAGCACTCAGCGGGGGTTTGGGGAGGCAGACGGAGGAGGGCCAGTTGGCATGGGAAAGGGGAATCGCCCTGCCCAGGAGATGGATATGGTCTTGGCACCCCCCCCCTGGCGTGAAGGTTACCCAACACACCAGGCGGTAAGGCTCGACACAACCCAAATCCCAGGAGGCTCATCCCCCAACCCACTTCCAGCCCACCAACCATTCTACCCCACCCTCCCTTACCCACTAAGTACCCACAGACATACACCAAAAAAAAGACTCCACTCCCATCAGACTCCTTGGAAGAAGGCAGCCTGATCCACCTAATAAAAAAGCCAGGCTCAACCTTACGGAAGAGTCTGGCAAAACGTCGGCGGAGACAACGCGAAAGAACACGCCTGGCCAAGCAGAGCCCGACCGCCCTGGCCCCCGGAAGAGAGGCCAGAGTAGCTAGAGTCGGCTTCCTCCTACGGAGAAAACCGACAAAAAAACTTCAGACATCTCGGAGGGAGACCGTCTGAAGGTGGAAGACTCAAACGCAGAACGGAATCACACCCGTTCTGTGAAAGAGCCAACCGTTGTTACACCTAACACCCTAACACCCTAACACCCTACACCAGCTAAACAAACACCCTACACCCTGACGTGATGCTCCCGCGCTGCGCCGATGCTCTCCACTTACGCGCCTCTGAAAGAACAAGACCGACTTAGACACAACCCAGGAGACTGACGGAGAATTAGACACACTATGAAAATTATACAAGAGCAACAGTATTTAATGATCTCGTTATTTGACCGACTATCATTTCATTACTATTATTGGTATTGTTATATTCATTACTATTATTGGTATTATTATATTCATTACTATTATTGGTATTATCATAATCATTATCATTGTTTACCTGGGCGCCAGAGGATACAGGCAAAGGGTGACACACACGGCCACCTCCATCAACGTGTCTCTCCAGGCGGGGCAACACACTGGAAGTACAGGGAGACTCAGACATGCGGAGAGGCAGCGGCAGAGACATCCAGACATCTTGGCTCAGACACAGGTGGCTGCTCCATTAACCCAGCAGCAGCGACGGGCCAAGTTTGTGGCTTTACCGTGTAGCAGCGATGGGCCAAGTTTGTGCCATGATATTTAAACCCCCCAAAATAGATGATGCATAATCTGATCACAAATGCTTTGATATATATTATGAAATGGTTTGTGTCCAAACTCCTTATGCAAGAGTTAAGAACATAAGGAGTCTGCAAGAGGCTGGTTAGGCTATACAAGGCCATGGCTTTATCTAACCTCTTCTTGAATGTATCTATGGTATTGGCACCCACAACATGGCCCCCAAGCCTGTTCCACTCATCCACCACTCTGTTAGTAAACCAATTCTTGCCTATGTCTTTGTTGAATCTGAATTTGTTTAACTTAAAACCATTGCCACGCGTCCTACCTGGCTCTTTTACTATCAAAATCTTATTGACATCCCCTTTATTAAATCCCTTCATCCATTTATAGACTTCGATCAAGTCTCCTCGCAACCTTCGCCTTTCTAGCGAGTGTAGATTTAACTGCTTCAGCCTGTCTTCATAAGGCAAGTTTCTCACCCCCTGAATCATCTTTGTCATCCTCCTCTGTACAGATTCTAACACCTTGATATCCATTCTATAGTAGGGGGACCAGAACTGAACCGCATAATCGAGATGAGGTCTAACTAGTGCTAAGTAAAGTTTGAGGATGACTTCAGCGCTCCTATTGCTTACGCTCCTTGAGATGAAACCAAGTACTCTGTTGGCCCAATTTTTGGCCTGAATGCATTGAGCCCTAGGACGGAGGTCAGCGCTCACTAGGACTCCTAAGTCTCTCTCAAGCCCAGACCTGCTTAGAGGAGTGCCATTTAAGGAGTAATTGTGTGAGGGGTTGTTCCTGCCTACACTCAGAATGCTACACCTCCCGACATTGAATTCCATCTGCCACTTCCCTGCCCAATCATATAGTCTGTCAAGCTCATCCTGGAAAACGGTAGCGTCCCTGTCTGATTGAATTATCGATCTTGGTATCATCTGTGAACTTGCTGACATCACTACTAATTCCTGTGTCAAGTCATTGATGTAAATAATAAAAAGCAGAGGACCCAGCACCGACCCCTGAGGGACTCCACTCGTAACACTGCCCCATTCAGATTTTTTACCACTGATTTGCACTCTCTGCTTCCTACCACTGAGCCATGCCCTGATCCAGTTCAAAACTTTCCCATCTATGCTGTGAGCCTGTAATTTTAGTAATAGCCGGTGATGGGGAACTTTGTCGAACGCTTTACTGAAATCTAGATACAATATGTCATAGTTTTCATCTCGGTCAACTGCCTCGATTACTTTAGTGTAGAAGGAAAACATGTTAGTAAGTCAAGACCTACCCTTTGTGAATCATGAATTAAATTATGCTTTTCTAGATGGTCCAGAATGCTCCCGGCTATAATTTGTGGCTTTACCGTGTAGCAGCGACGGGCCAAATTTGTGGCTTTACTGTGAAGCAGCGATGGGCCAAATTTGTGGCTTTACCATGTAGCAGCGACGGGCCAAATTTGTGCCATGATTTAAACTCCCCAAAATAGATGATATATAAACTGATCACAAATGCTTTGATATATATATATTATGAAATGGTTTGTGTTGGGGGGTGATTTTTCTCTCATTTATCTTGCTTGGAGGGACCATTAAGAAACATGACCCACGCTGCTACCACCACCACCGGATTAAGGTCAACAAAATTGTAATGCCAAAATTTAATTAAGTATGGGAAAGATAGAAATTAGGGAGGATAAGTAGTTTTAAGTATTTTTAAGAATATATAAATTCCATCTCTATCTCTCACGTACTTAACTGAATTTTTCTATACTAAAAATGGTCAAATCATCACTGATCTCTTCTATTATGCATATATAATCATTTTTGCAATTCCTAACATTATAACACAATTTAAATAATTTTTCACATATATATAAATACTACTCTTACATATACCCAATACTGTCCAACCCCTTATGCAAGAGTTAACCAGCATCTTCATTCTTTCATCCCTATACTGTCCAAATTCCATCTCTATCTCTCCAAGAGTTAACCTGAATTCTTTCATCCCTAAACTATAAACCCATATGGTCAACCAGCATCTTCATTCTTTCATCCCTATATTATGCAAGATAATCATTCTTTCATCCCTATACTGTCCAACCCCTTATGCAAGAGTTAACCAGCATCTTCATTCTTTCATCCTATATGTCCAAACCCATTATGCAAGAGTTAACCAGCATCTTCATTCTTTCATCCCTATACTGTCCAAACCCCTTATGCAAGAGTTAACCAGCATCTTCATTCTTTCATCCCTATACTGTCCAAACCCATTATGCAAGAGTTAACCAGCATCTTCATTCTTTCATCCCTATACTGTCCAACCCCTTATGCAAGAGTTAACCAGCATCTTCATTCTTTCATCCCTATACTGTCCAAACCCTTATGCAAGAGTTAACCAGCATCTTCATTCTTTCATCCCTATACTGTCCAACCCCTTATGCAAGAGTTAACCAGCATCTTCATTCTTTCATCCCTATACTGTCCAACCCCTTATGCAAGAGTTAACCAGCATCTTCATTCTTTCATCCCTATACTGTCCAACCCATTATGCAAGAGTTAACCAGCATCTTCATTCTTTCATCCCTATACTGTCCAACCCCTTATGCAAGAGTTAACCAGCATCTTCATTCTTTCATCCCTATACTGTCCAAACCCCTTATGCAAGAGTTAACCAGCATCTTCATTCTTTCATCCCTATACTGTCCAAACCCCTTATGCAAGAGTTAACCAGCATCTTCATTCTTTCATCCCTATACTGTCCAAACCCATTATGCAAGAGTTAACCAGCATCTTCATTCTTTCATCCCTATACTGTCCAAACCCATTATGCAAGAGTCAACCAGCATCTTCACTCTTTCATCCCTATACTGTCCAAACCCATTATGCAAGAGTTAACCAGCATCTTCATTCTTTCATCCCTATACTGTCCAAACCCATTATGCAAGAGTTAACCAGCATCTTCATTCTTTCATCCCTATACTGTCCAAACCCATTATGCAAGAGTTAACCAGCATCTTCATTCTTTCATCCCTATACTGTCCAAACCCATTATGCAAGAGTTAACCAGCATCTTCATTCTTTCATCCCTATACTGTCCAAACCCATTATGCAAGAGTTAACCAGCATCTTCATTCTTTCATCCCTGTGCTGTCCAAACCCATTATGCAAGAGTCAACCAGCATCTCCACTCTTTCATCCCTATACTGTCCAAACCCATTATGCAAGAGTTAACCAGCATCTTCATTCTTTCATCCCTGTACTGTCCAAACCCATTATGCAAGAGTTAACCAGCATCTTCATTCTTTCATCCCTATACTGTCCAAACCCCTTATGCAAGTTAACCAGCATCTTCATTCTTTCATCCCTATACTGTCCAAACCCATTATGCAAGAGTTAACCAACATCTTCATTCTTTCATCCCTATACTGTCCAAACCCATTATGCAAGAGTCAACCAGCATCTTCATTCTTTCATCCCTATACTGTCCAAACCCATTATGCAAGAGTTAACCAACATCTTCATTCTTTCATCCCTTACACTGGTAAACTCTGGAGCAGCCTTCCTGTGTCTATATCTCCTCCTGCCTTCGACTTGAATTCTCTCACGAGGAATGACGTATCGAGACACCTCTCCTCCCGAAACTGACCTCTCTTTCGGCCGCTCATAACTTTTGTCTCTGAAGGAGTAGCGATTAACCCAAGAACATCGGCAGACCCTTTTCTGGGCTTTCACGAGTCATGGCTGTGGTATGGTGGACCCTAAAAAGGGCTCGCCATAAAACCCCTGATTCAAGCTAATTGTAGGCGGTTGTGGCATAGAGGAACCCACCATGCATGCCCTGGGTCATTGTGGTGGGTGAGTGATCTTGAGGTGGGCTTTTTTGTCATGGGTGGTGCTGTAAGGTCATGGCAGACTGAATTAGCTATCCATACAGTAATCACTCGTCAAATTCTTTAAAGTAGACAACAAGCGACTCTCGGCTAGATGCCGCGCGTCACAAGACTGTTTATTTTGTGACAAACACCACACAAACAGAATGGAGTTTGAGTAAAAGAAATATTCTTAATGGCTTTATAGTTATGAGGAGCAGGTGCTCTGATGTACGTTCCATGCTCTTTTCTTAGTCTCAAAATGCAGTGTAATTTTGCCATTTCCCGGCCATTTCTCGGCTTTCCCATTGCCGACGCCCACGGGTTAAGCCCTTCCCGGCGGAGGATCTATATAGAGACGTTTGGAAATTGGGACTTTTTGTCGGCGCGTCTGTGTATAGACGTTTGCTCTCATTTGCCCTCATTAGATAGTATCATGGCGCCACTATAAACACTCGCCTGCGCCAGAACAGGCTGGGCCGACCCCCAAAAAATAGACAATTCCTTACTACTGACAAAATGAACAAAAATTATTATTAGGCATCTCAAACCCCTGGACAGTCACCCTTGTGCTTTGTTGGATATGTGTAATGCCCCGCCGAGCTTCTTTTCTAAATCCTTCCTATTTCTCAACACGTCCTCTGCGTGTATCGAGCCTGGGATTGAACCCGCGACCAGCGACGGGAGAGAGCCACCCTTACCGAGTGCCAAAGAGGTGCCCCCTGGCTAAGTGGGTTATGTTCATCAGGCCGTCGCCGCACTACATATGCAACGCACATCAGCTGACACCGGGAATTTTTGCATTTTTCCTAGTTTCTTTTATTATTATAGTCTATCATGTCAAGGAGTAAGAGACCTCTTGAGCCGGAGGAAATGACTCCTTTGGTAGCTGAGGATATAGATGCTGATTTTTTGGATGAATTTGATGATCCTGACTCATGTACCATCAGTGGTTACACTCTAAACCTTCATTTGAATGTATCAATATACATATAACCAGTCTAACTTAACCCTTTCATTGCTAAACGCTTGCAGTGGGCGTTAGGCGTGTTTGCTGGTGGTGCTAAATACTCACTGCGACCTCCAGCCGCACTAAAATCTCCCGTGTATGAGAGTGTTCCAAACAGTAATTCTCACAACACAGGATTGACAAGTGAGTGTTTTCTACTAAACTTGGTGGAAAATCATGTCAGCCCTGCTGCCGGGAAGGGGTTAACGGGCTTTTTCTAAACCTATTTTCTTGTTGCCCTAGAGTGGTTTCTTTAGCTGTAAAAAACAATATCCATTATCCACACAACTATGTCAAAATGCTTACCGGTCTCCCCAGCTGAAGAGGTCACGGACAGAGGAGGTCATGTGCGCCTCCCCAAGCCCATGTCCCCCGGCGTCCATCTCCCGGAACACTGCCACACAAACAAACGCTAGCTATGGGTATAAAAAAAGATTACGTGCAAAAAGTTCACACACAAAAATACATCCTAACAAAATAATAGTGCGAAGGCATAACGCCAACGCACACACACACACAATCATACGACAGGCCTGCCATTCACACACAGACGCACACACAAGAGAACCCACTTAACCAAACCGTTGGTGTCGTCGCGATGAGTCCTCTGCATGGTCCGTCCGCGGCATCCTGCAAAAACAGAGAGGCATATTAGAAAAGGGAACATTAAGGGCCGCTTCCACAGTCCATCATGGTCTTTGTAACACTCCCGAACCAAGCTATAGAATCCCATACTGTTCAAAATGGCGCGGTCTTCGATGACACACTAAATACAAAGAGCTTTTCCTGTATTGTGTCGTCAAATTTGTGGACTTGAATATAAACAGGATCTCAGCTTACTCATCTCCCTTCTCTTCCCTTTCCTTCATATCATAAACACAGCTTTTCCTGTATAGTCTTGTCAAATTTGTGAACTTGAATATAAACAGGATCTCGGCTCACTCGTCTCCCAATCTCATCTCCCTTCTCCTCCCTTTCCTTCGTATCATGACAATATAAGACCTTTCCTGTATAGTCTCGTCAAATTTGTGAACTTGAATATAAACAGGATCTCGGCTCACTCGTCTCCCAATCTCATCTCCCTTCTCCTCCCTTTCCTTCGTAGCATAAACACACAAGACCTTTCCTGTATAGTCTCGTCAAATTTGTGAACTTGAATATAAACTCCAGACACTGTACAGGAAATTTCGAAGGCTCTGGTATTGGTTTGGGAGCTCACTAACCCATCATGAGGAACTGTGAAACTGGGCCTTAGACACGGATGCAGAATTACAGCCATGCAAAAGGCAAATTACTTATATATAGTACATGAAACTGGCCATCACGGGGAGTTAACTCATGGCAAAATATATTACTAACCCCGGAAATTAAGTGAGACTGAAAATTTAAAGAAGCATTATGTGAGAGAGCACCGTGCAGGGCTTAGTAACAAGGATTTCGGTTAATTTACATTCACGTACGGATTGAGATATCGGCAAGGCTTGAAGCTGCCGATATCTTTACATGGAAGAGGCGCCTGGCTGGGACGGACAATTATACAGGGACAAAGCAAACTAGGACTGACAATTATACAGTGACAAAACAAACTAGGACTGACAATTATACAGTGACAAAACAAACTAGGATTGACAATTATACAGTGGCAAAACTAGCTAGGACTGACAATTATACAGTGACAAAACTAGCTAGGATTGACAATTATACAGTGGCAAAACAAACTAGGATTGACAATTATACAGTGACAAAACTAGCTAGGATTGACAATTATACAGTGACAAAACAAACTAGCAAGCAGAGCCGGGCACCACAAACACACTGGAAGGAACCTTGAGCGAAAGATAACTTAGACATTAATTAAAAGGAAGGAAGGGATGAAGATAGACAGAGGAGGAGGAGGAAGAGAGAGAATGGACGATAGGAAATAGGATGCAAGATTTGACCGCCAGAAAGAACGTCACTCAAAGGATAACTTAGACATTAATTAAAAGGAAGGAAGGGATGAAGATAGACAGAGGAGGAGGAGGAGGAGGAGGAGGAGAGAGAATGGATGACAGGGAAATGAGATGCAAGATTTGACCACCATAAAGAATTATAAATGTTAATTAAGCAAAAGATAACTTATTTATTAAAAGGAAGGAAGGGATGAAGATAGACAGAGAGGAGGAGGAGGAGGAGGAGGAGGAGGAGGAGGAGGAGAGAGAATGGATGACAGGGAAAAGAGATGCAAGATTTGACCACCATAAAGAATTATAAATGTTAATTAAGCAAAAGATAACTTATTTATTAAAAGGAAGGAAGGGTTGAAGATAGACAGAGAGGAGGAGGAGGAGGAGGAGGAGGAGAGAGTAAATTTAAGACTAAAAACAATCACTTGATATCATTTAGTA
Organism: Eriocheir sinensis; assembly: GCF_024679095.1. Taxonomy (NCBI): domain Eukaryota; kingdom Metazoa; phylum Arthropoda; class Malacostraca; order Decapoda; family Varunidae; genus Eriocheir; species Eriocheir sinensis. Next base: position 70,221 of record NW_026112213.1, read on the forward strand.
TTCCATAATGTTGCCGAGCTCTGCACACTAGTCACTCCCAATGATTAGACAGCTAACCAGTGATAGCCTATCCTCACTAACACACTGAGGACATATGTTGACCTAAATTGACCTATCTATCTTGGTGTGACTCTTCGTGATGTCTCCCCTGCTTGGCCCGGCATCTCCACGGTCCCACACGAGTCCGGCCTCCGTCACGGCAGCTCTGGGAAGACAAAACATATCTGACAGAAAACATACTGCATGACACACGAGGCTGGTCCATATACATACTGCATGACACACGAGGCTGGTCCATATACATACTGCATGACACACGAGGCTGGTCCATGTACATACTGCATGACACACGAGGCTGGTCCATATACATACTGCATGACACACGAGGCTGGTCCATGTACATACTGCATGACATTCTCTCCAGTGACTCTCTCTATCATCTCTTTTTCTCTCCATCTCTCCCTATGTCTCTCTCTCCTGTTACCTACATCTTGCTAAGCCAACACATCCATCACCATTAAGCCAACACATCCATCACCATTAAGCCAACACATCCATCACCATTAAGCCAACACATCCATCACCATTAAGCCAACACATCCATCACCATTAAGCCAACACATCCATCACCATTAAGTCAATACCCCCATCACCATTAAGCCAACACATCCATCACCATTAAGCCAACACATCCATCACCATTAAGCCAACACATCCATCACCATTAAGCCAACACATCCATCACCATTAAGCCAACACATCCATCACCATTAAGCCAACACATCCATCACCATTAAGCCAACACATCCATCACCATTAAGCCAACACATCCATCACCATTAAGCCAACACATCCATCACCATTAAGCCAACACATCCATCACCATTAAGCCAACACATCCATCACCATTAAGCCAACACATCCATCACCATTAAGCCAACACATCCATCACCATTAAGCCAACACATCCATCACCATTAAGCCAACACATCCATCACCATTAAGCCAACACATCCATCACCATTAAGCCAACACATCCATCACCATTAAGCCAACACATCCATCACCATTAAGCCAACACATCCATCACCATTAAGCCAACACATCCATCACCATTAAGCCAACACATCCATCACCATTAAGCCAACACATCCATCACCATTAAGCCAACACATCCATCACCATTAAGCCAACACATCCATCACCATTAAGCCAACACATCCATCACCATTAAGCCAACACATCCATCACCATTAAGCCAACACATCCATCACCATTAAGCCAACACATCCATCACCATTGTCAACACATCCATCACCATTAAGCCAACACATCCATCACCATTAAGCCAACACATCCATCACCATTAAGCCAACACATCCATCACCATTAAGCCAACACATCCATCACCATTAAGCCAACACATCCATCACCATTAAGCCAACACATCCATCACCATTAAGCCAACACATCCATCACCATTAAGCCAACACATCCATCACCATTAAGCCAACACATCCATCACCATTAAGCCAACACATCCATCACCATTAAGCCAACACATCCATCACCATTAAGCCAACACATCCATCACCATTAAGCCAACACATCCATCACCATTAAGCCAACACATCCATCACCATTAAGCCAACACATCCATCACCATTAAGCCAACACATCCATCACCATTAAGCCAACACATCCATCACCATTAAGCCAACACATCCATCACCATTAAGTCAATACATCCATCACCATTAAGCCAACACATCCATCACCATTAAGCCAACACATCCATCACCATTAAGCCAACACATCCATCACCATTAAGCCAACACATCCATCACCATTAAGCCAACACATCCATCACCATTAAGCCAACACATCCATCACCATTAAGTCAATACCCCCATCACCATTAAGCCAACACATCCATCACCATTAAGCCAACACATCCATCACCATTAAGCCAACACATCCATCACCATTAAGCCAACACATCCATCACCATTAAGCCAACACATCCATCACCATTAAGCCAACACATCCATCACCATTAAGCCAACACATCCATCACCATTAAGCCAACACATCCATCACCATTAAGCCAACACATCCATCACCATTAAGTCAACACATCCATCACCATTAAGCCAACACATCCATCACCATTAAGCCAACACATCCATCACCATTAAGCCAACACATCCATCACCATTAAGCCAACACATCCATCACCATTAAGCCAACACATCCATCACCATTGTCAACACATCCATCACCATTAAGCCAACACATCCATCACCATTAAGCCAACACATCCATCACCATTAAGCCAACACATCCATCACCATTAAGCCAACACATCCATCACCATTAAGCCAACACATCCATCACCATTAAGTCAACACATCCATCACCATTAAGCCAACACATCCATCACCATTAAGCCAACACATCCATCACCATTAAGCCAACACATCCATCACCATTAAGCCAACACATCCATCACCATTAAGCCAACACATCCATCACCATTAAGCCAACACATCCATCACCATTAAGCCAACACATCCATCACCATTAAGCCATCACATCCATCACCAGTAAGCCAACACCCCATCACCATTAAGCCAACACATCCATCACCATTAAGCCAACACATCCATCACCATTAAGCCAACACATCCATCACCATTAAGCCAACACAACCATCACCATAAATCCAACAACCCAATCACCATTAAGCCAACACATCCATCACCATTAAGCCAACACATCCATCACCATTAAGCCAACACATCCATCACCATTAAGCCAACACATCCATCACCATTAAGCCAACACATCCATCACCATTAAGCCAACACATCCATCACCATTAAGCCAACACATCCATCACCATTAAGCCAACACATCCATCACCATTAAGCCAACACATCCATCACCATTAAGCCAACACATCCATCACCATTAAGCCAACACATCCATCACCATTAAGCCAACACATCCATCACCATTAAGCCAACACATCCATCACCATTAAGCCAACACATCCATCACCATTAAGCCAACACATCCATCACCATTAAGCCAACACATCCATCACCATTAAGCCAACACATCCATCACCATTAAGCCAACACATCCATCACCATTAAGCCAACACATCCATCACCATTAAGCCAACACATCCATCACCATTAAGCCAACACATCCATCACCATTAAGCCAACACATCCATCACCATTAAGTCAACACATCCATCACCATTAAGCCAACACATCCATCACCATTAAGCCAACACATCCATCACCATTAAGCCAACACATCCATCACCATTAAGCCAACACATCCATCACCATTAAGCCAACACATCCATCACCATTAAGCCAACACATCCATCACCATTAAGCCAACACATCCATCACCATTAAGCCAACACATCCATCACCATTAAGCCAACACATCCATCACCATTAAGCCAACACATCCATCACCATTAAGCCAACACATCCATCACCATTAAGCCAACACATCCATCACCATTAAGCCAACACATCCATCACCATTAAGCCAACACATCCATCACCATTAAGCCAACACATCCATCACCATTAAGCCAACACATCCATCACCATTAAGTCAACACATCCATCACCATTAAGCCAACACATCCATCACCATTAAGCCAACACATCCATCACCATTAAGCCAACACATCCATCACCATTAAGCCAACACATCCATCACCATTAAGTCAACACATCCATCACCATTAAGCCAACACATCCATCACCATTAAGCCAACACATCCATCACCATTAAGTCAACACATCCATCACCATTAAGCCAACACATCCATCACCATTAAGCCAACACATCCATCACCATTAAGCCAACACATCCATCACCATTAAGCCAACACACCCATCACCCTTTTTTTTTTCTCTCTCCCTTATTCTCTCTCTCTTTCTCCCTCTCCCTTATTCTCTCTCTCTCTCTCTCTCTCTCTCTCTCTCTCTCATTCTCTCTCTCTCCCTCTCCCTTATTCTCTCTCTCTCCTTTTCCCTTATTCTCTCTCTCTCTCCCTCTCCCTTAAGCCAGCAGTGAAAACCCCAACAACTCTGAACACTCCAAGGACTGTCTTACCATAGATCACATTAATGGCCAATCCCTACTCGCAAACTTTGATGAAATAAAAATGTTAATGAGTGACAGAAATACAGATATTCTTTGCGTCAGCGAAACATGGCTCTCCCCTTACACTCCCGACACATACATCAACATTCCCAATTATAAAGTGTTCAGGTGCGACGGCGGCCGAGGTGCAGGTGTCTGTCTCTATGTTAGTGATACCCTTGCTTCTGAAATAATACACTAAAATAACTAAACAAACAGGGGCTGAAGACATATGGGTCCGAGTGCAGTGCAGGATATTACCATCTGTCATAGTAGGATGTATTTACAGACACCCAAAGGCTCTCGCTAATTCATATGATCATATAACTGAAACTATACGATCTATTATGCTTCATAAAAAAACATTCCTAGTACTAGGCGATCTAAATGACGACCTTCTCTCGCCTACCAGCAAACTCTCACGCTTACTAAAGAATAATAAACTAACACAACTAATAAGCAAACCCACACGACTAACCCCCACCACTGCTACACTACTGGATGTAATGATAACCAATAACCCTGACCTCATATTACAGAGTGACGTAATCCCTATCGCTGATCACGAGCTTATCACAGCCACAGTCAATATGAAAAA